>NW_009217442.1:55679-81188 GCF_000690835.1 Fulmarus glacialis
GTAGATATTCAGACCTCTATTTGTAAGTGCTCAGAGTTAATCTGAGAGTAATAAAATGTTGTGGAATAGTCTCTCTGAGGAATTTTGGCCATTTGCTTTAGGGTTGAAGACTCCTGACACTGGAGTCTTATTTTGTCCAAACCCTATTTTGACAAACAGACAGTAGTGGACAACTTCCATGGGTTGCACTAAGCCTTTGAACTGCTGCATGGGAAGAAGCATGCTTTCTTACTGCACTATCCCCCCAAAATGAAACAAATTTCTAGAAAAAGATGATTTACACTTTGCAGAAAGCCGGCACTTTGCGTGGCATGTTCTTTTCCCGACTTCCTTTGCTAGCCTGCCCCATCCGGTCATCTGCATCTGAATACAAAATAGCTGCAGGAAGAGAAGGAGAACCCCTTTCCCCACCCCAGCAGCGGCAGACTTCTGATTTTTTTTCATGTTATGCAGAATACCTCGGTAGGGTTATTCTAGAAAATGGGCTCTACTTCTCTAATGCTTCCTGTGAATAAGACAGTAGGAGGAACTCAAGGCACAGTGTGTTTTGCCATTGTAATTTCAGTGCGTATGAATCATCTCATTTTTACTTGCAGTGAAGAAACTGTCTACAGTTTTATATTAGAAGTTAATGTGAATGTTGAGTAGAGAATAGGCGCCTAGATAAATATATTCTCTCTATATTTATCAGAAGTTTCCATAAGAAAATGAAAATATCTGTAACTTTTTAGTATAGCGTTTTGCAAGTATTCTTTCACTGAGCATTGACCTAAAGATTGGTTGCCACAAATGTCTGATAATGAGAGTTTGAACTGTTTGTTCTGATAGGTCTCATAATCTGTATTGTATTGATTCCATATGTGGATTGGAAGAACTCAGGCAAGGAAAATATCTTTAATGAGCCAAGGCCCTCAATCTCTGAGGAAGAATAGGAAGTAAAGCAGGGCTTGGGGATGGTAGCTCGTTTGTTATCTTTTCCTTTTTGGTTTGTATAAGAGGAAATGAAAATTAGGTGATGCAAAGACTTATTGGCTGACTAGCATTTACATGAAATTTGATTCCCTTATATTCCTTTATATAATATATATATAAAAAATATCCCTTTATATCCCTTGCATATAGCAAGTAACCACACATGCATGTGCAGCTATAATTTCGTAATGTATGGGCTTGTCTTTGGCTGGACTTTGCTGAAGGATCCTGGGAACGACATTATGCAGAGATGCTAATTGTCATGGTTCCCCTCACCAAAAACATACTGAGATCATTACTGCATTCGGCGGGCTGCAGTTTTCTTTCATCGTTGTGGACACAAATTGCTTGCCTCTGTGCTGGCTTCACTGCAAGGGAGTCCAGTCAGCCTCTTGTCTGGCTCATTTTCTCACTCCATTCAGGACAAGAGTAACTTTACAGGATTCGTAGTGCTTTTCCAAGATCAGACCCACAGTCACAATGCAATAGCAAATTAGGGTGAATTTTTGCTAGGTCTACTTTATGAGAGGAGGAGCAAGCTGTGTGTAAGCATGGTGAACTGCAAGAACCAAGCACTTTCAGCCCACATGTGGTTTGGGGTTCAAAGCATCTATGGGAGCTCAGGAGATGTTAACAGTGGGTTGGGATCTCCCACTTTCAAGCCTTCCCAAACCCTACCTGCCCATGAAGAGGACGTAAGGTATTGCCTGTGCTAAGGACATTTGTGCCCCACAGGTGCAGGAGCTGAGGCCGTTTCCTTGCAAAGCTGTAAGGGTTTGCAGCACTGAAAGAAGCATCCCTGCCACTGAAAGCAGCCTTGCGTCTACTGGGTAATATTTCGCATTTGCCATGTCGACTCTCTTTGTGAGGGTGCCTGTGTGAACAGGGCTTTAACAATGGCATGTCTACAGAAAGCAACCGAGACAAAGAAAATGCCTGTTAAAACTCAAGTAAATCCCCAGACAAACAGTATGGGCTTGTCTCGGGGGTAATTTCCAGGTGCTTCTTTTCTTTCCTGGGAAATTTTGAAACGGTCATTTCAGTCAGGCAAAGAGTGAAGAAAATAAACAGGTAACACACTATACAGTTCTTGCCTGGGAAGAGAACACGTTGCCAGTTTTTGGCTGCTCTTTTCCTCACCCTTTTAAAGCTGCAAATTACACCTCATTTTACAATCTCTGCTGTGATGTGAAAGAGATATTAGACATTGTTGCTCAGAAAAGGCTGGAGTTAAAGTGGCCTCTGCCTGCGCCTCTCTGCCTACAGCATTTTAAGGCGTCTCAGGGAAAAACATTTTCTCAAGACCACTTAGACACTGTTTTGAAGGGGGGATGGACACAACGACACCCAGAATCCTATTTTAAGATGTCCGTTAGTGTCCTGGAACGTGTGGAACGAGCAATGCCTGGATTCCCTGACACCCCGGGGTTCCTGGCTGTCCGAGGCACGGCACGGCTCGGCTCCGAGCACCCCAAATAATCCGCTGAGCTCAGGAATCACAGCAGGCGAACTGCAATGCAGCAGCAGGAACAGGGTTCCCAAATGGCCATGCTCAGATTAAGATACTTTTTAGAAATTACAGTAAATGGAGCCTCTCAGGCACCGGCAATTTACGTGGTGCTGATGGGGAATGGAGGGGCACCTAGGTGAGTGTGGCACTGACACATGATCAGCTACTTGTTTTTAATATTTTCTGCCGTGCTGAAATCACTTTCTTCTAGAAAGCTACTTGAATGGATTGATTTACTTGTATGGAGCAGAGCATAATTGCTTACAGCGCATAATGTGCACTCAGATAGATAAAACAAACGATATTACCCAATGGGTGCCTTAATGTGATGTCCAAGTCATGCATTTGGACACTCAAATTGGCACTTAGGTGCATAAAATAGACATTTACATGTCTAAGTGGCAATTTGGAGCATCCAGATTAGGGATTAAGTTGCCCATGTTTGAAAACTGAAACCCTGTCTTTTACACATTGTTATCTGCTGGCTACAGTGCTTCAGTAAGCACAAGCAGGGTACTAGGGGATTAAACGACTGAACACAGGCAAAGTTGTGCATTGTTACACCGAGTGATGCAATTGTTGTTTGCGGTCTTGACTAGCTGGATGAAGAGAATACACACTTGCTTGTTTTAATGCAAGTATTTTAGGCACCTCAAATACAGGCTAAATATAACTAACTGGGGAATGTTGCGACTAAAGTAGAAGTGGAAAAATGGTGTTTGCGTGGGTGTGCCTTCCTACGCTGCCTATATTTAGCAAGCTGAAATGCTGCTTCAGTGTTCAAGTAAAAACAGTAGTGATACAACCCCGTTCACAGCACCAAAAAATGTGTTTCTGACAGGAGGCAAAGGACACCTTCTTTTCATTATGGGACTGATAGATATGATCAGCATTGTTAAGCCCCCTTATTGTACCCAAACAGTAAATTCTCAGTTTTATGGCTGTCATGTGAAGATCAGGCTCCACATCGCAGTGCGACTCCCCACCCACCAGTGTCATCAGCATCAGGCCAGGGGGTTATTTACACTGTTTGCAAGTAAGCAGAAGAAAGCATGATTAAGATTAGGAATATGTTTGATAAGCGCGAGAAAGCAAGTGAGAGCGCGGCAGGCAGAGGCTCACCCATGGATTAACGCCCTTAAATTAAATGATAAAATATGCCTGGAATAAAAAGAATTCTCACTGGGAACTTCTCCAAGCTCAAGCCCATATGTTACTGGCTAATCATTTCACACCTTTGTCTGCCAGAGTAATTAGACAAAAGTGAAGCAGTACTCTGCTTATTTTTCTTGCTACTGTTTCATAATACCTGATAAGAAATGATGGGTTATTTTAAGATCACCCCAAATATAGGGGCCCACTGAGAGTAGCTCTATAGGTACTCTGGCAATTGGGTTTACTCACCAGGTACAAACAACACAATACTTTTTGTTTAACAGGAAAGAAAAATTATACAAATATATACCTGTAATTGAATTTAGGTCCTGTTGCAAATGAAATAATTGATTTTTGCTGTGTCACATGGACTCTAAGTCAGCGTAATTCCACTGAAGCTACACCAGTGTAAAATTGGAGCAGAGAATCAAGTCCAAAGTGCTTACTGGCAATTGAATAGAAAATGTCACCTATACTCCTGGCATGAGCAGTGCTTCTAACCAGTACATTCTTACCTACATTAAGGAGAGGCATGGATCTAACCAGCAGCTGTACTTCTACTGCTGCCTTGGGCTTCTCAGCGAAACAGGTGAAGCCTGTAGACTGAAGTGCACAAAATGGTCATGGACCGATCCCTTTCAGAGACAAGATAAGACTTAGATTTTCACTCCCAAGCACACAGATCCTTTTCACTTTTTTTTCAAGACGAAAGAAAACTGTTCCTCCTTTATATCAGAAGTTAAAAGAAAATCCTTGAGAAGTTTGGAAAGGGTGCAAAGGATTTACTGGTTTTATCCAAAACACCCACTGCGGAAGCCTAAGATGGACTCGGATATCTCTTGGCACATCTAAGTCCAAGACAGCCACGAGCAGTTCAGACTGGCTTCTGGACTCCAGCTCATTACGCAGTTGATGGTGAGAAGGAGGGGTTGCAATCGCCTCACAGAGGCCTCTCCTGAACTGAGGTCCAACACCCACCTCCCCACTCCTGAAAGCTTTATCACTGTCTTGAGTGTAAACATCACATAAACCCGGAGTCTGCCTTAGATGCTGTTCTCTGACTAATTTAGGAACTTACATGTTTTCATTTTCTTTTTGTCCCTTGTGTGCATTTAATACCAGCTTCCCTCACCAAACAGCAACATCCGAGCGGATACACAACAGGTAGTTGGGACACACAGTGAACCAAAAAGCAAAACACTCCACAGACCTGCTCTGGAGAACGCTGGGCACTTCCCTCCTCACTATGGAAAGGGAAATAGGCTAACGTATCTTTGACCACGGAACAACTCCTTGAAGACAGAATTACAAATCAAATAAGGAGTAGGCTCCATAGATGGCAGTGGCATACTTGGCTTTATCGTGGATAAAGTTAGCACTATGGGCTGAATGTGCAAATGCAAAAAGCAGTTAGCACAGCTGCACCCTCAGGGAGCATGAGGGTAGAAAATAAGGAAAAAAGATGAACTGCGACTGAGACATAATGGGGAAGATTTGGAGCAGGAGATTTGGCAGCCAAGAGCTGACATAGTTCTGCTGTGAGGTCACATGAGGAAGGATTATGGTGTCTGCACATATGAGCCCATCAAACCATTTGTATTTTAATCACATACGGGATGAAAAAAAAAAAAGAGGTGTAAAATTAGCAATGTGTTGCATGCTTAATTTGTATTGTCTGGAAACCTTAGAAAGAAAAAGGGACCTCCCTCGGAAAATATTGACCATCTGATTTCTGAAGATGGAATGCCCTGATTCACAAAAGCCCATAGCTTATGCCTATGTTTAAACTCTTGTTCTAGTTACAGTAAAGTTGGTGCATTAGTGCTTCGTCTTATGTGGCAAACAAGAGGAATCTGAGCAAGCTGAACACGTGTCAATTATTCTGAACCCTGGAAAGAGTCTGCTAGAAAGCTGAAACTGAGTATCTGTTCATTAGCATCCAGGAATAATAACAGTAATGAAAAACTGTAACTTACTGGAAAAAAAAGAGCAACAATTGCAAAACAAAACGTTATTTGATTATCTCATTTGCAAACAATAAATGTCAACAGCATCCTAGACCCTTGTCAAAGGCTCCTTAGAGAATGCAAATGTAGCCTTTATCTTCCCCTGCCCTTTATTAAAACAACTGTATAGCCTTTGCTGATAAACAAGACAATTAAATGTAAATGATGTCATCTCCTGGCATTCATTCACTTTAATGAGTCTAGCCAATCACCCAGTGTAAACAGTAATAGCTGGAAAGCAGTAATATTCAAAATCATATTAGCAGACAACAAAGATAAAATGGTGACCTTTGTTTTTAACTAATGGCACAGCCTCAGCGTGCTGTGCGTGGCAATCCAGCCAACTGCCCTTGTCATTTTTAAAACTTCTGATTAAATTTAAGCACCAGTGTTTATTGTACAAGTCCTAACGAGGTGAGCATTTGTGGTGGTAGGTGATGGGTTTAGAGGTGAACAAGTAGCTTGCTCAGAAACCCAGGAAAGCAAAACTGCTTAACACTAAATCAGTTCCCCTCATCTCCATTCCTTTTACCTGTGAAGGATTTGCTCTCTTACAACTGCCATAGAAGGATATGTTCATCTTGGGCCATTTTCTGCTGAATAGTTAGTTACAGTGGAACTCAATACCCACTCTTCTTATCCTCAAGCCACCTCTCCCCTCCCAGACATTGTTATCTCTTTAACACATGTTCCCACACATTTCCAGACTTCTTTTTTTTTTTTTTCTTTTTTTTTTATATGGATGTAAGGTACTGACTTCTCACCTTGCTCCTCCTGTAAATGACTTTACCCCATAGGACATTCTTTTCTGAATGTTTTCAGTATTTGATGGGGGATACATGGGTTCTTACGATACTCAGTAAAGAATACTTAGTGTTTAACAGAAATCAGACAAGTTCAGCACTTCCACCTTCACCCTACACCTACAAAATAGAAGTCAAAGACCCTTTACAAATGAGTCACTGAGAAAAACTAAATGTTGCTTTTTGTGATTTTTCTGTCTGTTTAGTCCGTGTTGCTCAGCTTGTCCTGCCACTGGATCCTCAGTGCAGAGCATCGTCAAAGAGCAAATAACCACTGGATCTAGATGGAGATGTTCCATACAAACAAAAGTACTTACAGGTTTTAAGGAACCTGTTCCTGTGACAAGGACACTGAAAAGACACATGAAGCAATTGCCTGTAACTTTGCAGAGGATATTGCAACAGGAAGGGAAGAATCATTTACTGAATGCTTAGTTGAAATGGATAGTCAGCATCTTCATCAGGGATAAAAACACAGCTGGTAAAGCCAGCAGAGTTACACTGACTGATTGAGCTGAGGGTTGGGATCTCTGCTTTCATTCTGACTGACTTCAGAATTTGAAGTTAAAAGCTCTTGCTTTGTCTTTCAGGCCATTGAATAGTTTTGATATAGTTCTGTACAGTGCTGCCAAACTTCATCCACACAGTGATGGCACTGAAACTTGTGTGGGAGTTTGATGGTAATTCTCACACACACGCGCACACCAAGTGCACGTTAGCTGACACCCCATGACATTAAAGTGCTTTTGCTTAGGAGTGCAAATAGGGGAAGAATGTGTCAATGGTCTTTAGGGTGACATACATTCAGTTCTATTCTGTGATCCAGACTTTCAGTGTGGCCTTAGAAACATTAATTCACCATTCTTGGACTTTTTCTTAGTGTGATGATTCAGCATTAATGACTGGTCAGCACTTAGGTAAGGGACTGAGCAGTACCAGTGATACATAAGTCCCAGACAGCTTCTATGCTTGTTTCCTTCCTTGGCAGGAAAGAGGGGACCTAGAAAAGAGAGTAGGGATTGAAAGGAGTTTGCAGTGCTGTAGCTTTTTCAGTGCTAAGAGAAGTGTCAAGACTTTAGGAGAAATTTAGTCCCCCTGAATTAGTCCCCTGGTCACATGAATGTCAGGGTGAGGATGGGGATACCAGGCTCTGAGATGTGGACTAACAGTTAGGAAACACTATCCCTCAGTTTTTGATTTGATTTCTTTTTTTCTTTTTTTTTTTTTTCCTTCCTGACATGTGTGCTGTGTAGATACAGAAAAAGCATGTAATTTATTGCATGCATGAGTGTTGATTATCCAACTCAAAATCCCTTGCAATTGCTATCGGGCTGTGCTCAGCCTGTCTACAGTAGGTGCCTTACTTTGTTATCTATGTCCCAGAGAGAGAAAGGGGAGCAATTTATATCACCACTGCCCAGGGCTGCCAGAGCTCAGCCTTCTTCACACTTCTTACGGTAGTGGGGCTACCTAATTTAAGTATACAGCCTATGTACATTATATATACTATGCGTATACATATATAAATATAGATGCACACACATAAATAAAATACTTAAGTATATACATATATAGTTATATACATACATATCAAAAAATTCTGAGACCTGGGTACCCATCTTTTCTACCATTGCTAGAGACACTTGTCATGTTCAAAGAAACCCTAACCTTATTTCAGGTGCGTTGTAACGTCGAGCCTCGATTCACAAGCAGATTCACAGATTCTCCTCACCCCCTGAGAGGCAGAGACTGATGCCGATGTGTGCGAGTCCTCCATTATTGTTGCTGAGTGTGCAATGAGGATCAGGCCTAAATCTTTCTAAAGGTAAATAGTGGATAAATGTGAAGCCTGGAGCTGTCATTTAAGTCTTTTCATCTCTAGAATAATCATCTCTTCCGGAAACAGGACTCTGGGTAGAGTTTGCAGTCGTTCTCTTATAGCTGTCGATCTGTTTCGCTATTTTACAGCAAGTAAATGTTCTTCTCAGTGGGTGAACCGCATGACAAACCATAGGCAAACTTCTGAAAAACTGCAAACACTTACACTTTACTGCAAATGTAACCATAACAATTCAAAGTACTAATTTTCTACCTCATATAATATGTGTAAGTATGCCTTAGCAACACTCACGGGAAACATAATTTAACAGTGCCTCTATCTTCCTTACCTCGAGATGGGAAATTTCTGTCACATACTTAACAGAAGGCCGGCTGTCTGAGCTTCCCATGTGCTTATCTGCACGGGTTTTTCAGGAACATCTTGAGGGGGTGTTTGTTTTTCTTTAACCCTTCACTAGCTATGTGGCAGCTTCACTCAGCTAATGAAAATATGATATCTTGGCTCCCAGGCTCCCCCTGGGTTAAAAAGAAAGAGAGGAATGAGAAAATATGAGCTGGGCGCTTCACAGGAGAAGATCTGAAAATGAGGTCTTTATCCATGGGAGAGAAATAGCTGTCTGCTGCGCAGCTTATCCCACGTCAGGGACCACTCAGCGCACCATGAAGAATCAGCAGCTGGGTGGCTGCTTCCACGTTCTAGCTAGCATTTGTATTATCCATGTTTGTATTGTACATAATGCCAGGTTCACACATACAGGAACATAAAGAATCTACTCTAAGAAGCTTTTATTTTTAAAATAGGAGAAATATGAAGCATGAGAAAAAGGAATTATTTCTATTGTAATTTATAGCTGACTGTGTAAAACACAGAGATCAAGGACTAGTGTGATTTAGGATTGACAGTGATTTTTACCATTAAAATCACTAGCAGGTCTTGAACAAGTCATTTTATGAATTAATTTGGATTCAAAAGAAAGAATGAAACTCAATGGTCTGTTTTTTGTTCCACTCAGACAGTGAAGCCTGCACCATAACACACCAAATTTTCATCTTCCTGAGTCCAAGAGCTGATGTCCTAGTTGCGCACAGCCGACAGTGCTCAGGAAAGGCAAAGGCAAAGTCTGTGAGAAAAGATGATGTCTTCTTTTTTAAAGTCAAGTAAGAGGCATTTTAAGATAGGGTCCAGAAGAGCAGGCAAGCTGGGAAATCAGCAAGTCAAAGGTCCACTTAGTCTAAACTCCTGTCTCTATCAGTGAACTGTAGCAGATGCTTAGAAAAGTATGTAAGAATGAAGCAAGTATGCAGTGGCATGTTCCTGGTGCAGCACTACCATCGGATCAGAGGTGGTATCTCTTTGCTCAGTACCTCCTAATTGATTTAATTCTGTGAACTGGTCTTTCTGCATTTTAAATCCATACAAACTTTTGTCAGCTACAACAGCCTGTGTCAATGAGCGTCACGGTCTTTTCCATGGGTGGCAAAGGACCTCCATCTGTCTGTACTGAGCTTGTCCGTGTGGTAATTTCATTTGGTTATTCTTTTTTTCCCTTCTCACCTTCTCCTTACTTATCATGAGGTTCTAGGTGTCCTTACTAACCAATAGAAAATGTCTGAAATCCAATGTTTCTCCAGGATTTGGATGTCTGCAACTAGTCATGAATTCGGTATCTATGTAAAGCTGGGATGTATAACCCAGTCCCTTCCTCATTTAGGTGCCAAGTTGATTGTTTTGGGTGAATGGCTGACTCTTTTAAAGCTCTGCCAGAGAAAGAGGAGGTGATATTTAACTCTTCATGTTAAAGCCTGCTGCTATAAGAGTTGCCAGAAAGTGGGACACTCGCATGCTTTGTCTTCTTCAGGCATACGGGATCTTTGTCTTTTTCAGATATTTTTTGAATATGGGATTCAAAACTACTTCTCCTGTCTCGATGAAGTGCCCAAAACACCACACTGTAGGTAGCTGTGACAAAGATCAAGCCTTTCCCCTTACTAATAAATCTGTGAGAGAGAAGAGGTGGGGGAGCATCATTGTCCTCCTTTTTGCTGACTGTACTGTGCCTTACTGTACAGCACAAAGTTAAGGAGTAAGCCAGGAAGCCAGAGGGAAAAAAGTGAGACTGGGGCATGCAGATGGGAGGTTGGACCTGGTCTCTGCTCCAGTGGTGTGCATGTATTTCCCCCCAAAAAGGTCTTTGGAGCAGGCATCAGGGAAGAGATAAGGGTGAATAACTCTTTGCACAGGGTGGGGGCTAGGCAGGAATTTTGCATACTGTCCTTTTTGGCAGCTAAATGCTACTTAAGTTTTGCTAAGAGCGCTGAAGACTCATCATGGACCAGAGCCTGAATCCTGGGGTGTGTCACTTGCCAGGGAAACCCTGGTTCAGCCAGCCATGTCGTGGTGACTCAGAGGTGGCAGGATACAACCGCGGGTGGGCAGCTTTTGTGGTACCGAGTGCTCATGCTGAACCAGCCAGCCACCAGCTTTCCGCAGCTGAGGAGACTTCATCTTCGTGATCAGAGCTGGCAGTCAAGATGTAAAAATTCCTAAATGTAATCCCTTAGCATGCGGGCTGTTGGAGTAGTATTGCAAAATTTGTAAGAGGAAGGGCTTCAAAATACATTAACTAATATATGAAGTTTTGACCTTCATTAATTACACTTGTAATCCCCCTAACTTTCATCAGGAAGTTCATTCCAGCATTCAGTTTTCCTGGATATACTTTTCTGGAAAAGCTGCACTTTTTATGGGCATGAAAATATTTGTAATATGTATTGTTTCTCGGACATAGATGTGAGCACAAACCCAGTTTCCCCTTCCAACAAAATTTAAGATTAAAAAAAAATTTCCAAACTCAAGGCAAGACAAAGTGGAAGTCTTGCAAATGTGCTTAACCTGAAATCGTGTCCCCAAACACGGATGTGACTCATCAAAACATTTCACATGAATGGCTTTGCAATATTTCACCTGAATTTCTAACTCATCTTTTTGACAGTATTTTTTTTCTTAAAAATGAGCTTGCATTTGAAAATGCATTTAAGTGAGAATTTTAAAGAAAAAAGAACCCTTTGTTTTCCAAATTCCTAATGGACAACTCCTCTGCCTTCATCCTCATCCCCCACGATTCCCTCTGCTCCAGTAATTAGAAACAGAAATTTCATTGCAAAGCCCCCATTTAAAAACTTTATCTCTCCTTAGTAGTTGCACTGGATGACATTTTTGCTGTGTCTAGCACTGCCCTCAAGGAAATGTACTTGCACAGACATTTAGTTCAAGCCAAGAACATTTTTGACACCCACAAGGAGTCTGCCAAGTGACTGTGAGCATCGTGCGTTAGACTGTCATTCCAGCCGTAGGAAAACCTAAACCACATGAGCGATTTGAACGACGATTTCCTCCTGTCTAAGAAAAACAGGAATTCATGTATGTATCATGGCATTTCAGTTTTAACGGAACTGCCTACAAGATGGCAAAATCCAGGAGGTTGAAAAGAGGAGCTTATTCACTACTGAGCAATGTTAAGCGCATATTCACCGCAACATCGGACGCATGATAAAGCTTTAAACCTCCTCTGCTTTAGTGAACCTGAGGAACCCCTCATTTGAATGAGGCACAACTCAGGCATTAGTCAGACAGGAGATGAGATGCAGTCCTATAAAATAACCACATTAGTATGAAAAATGAGACATAAAGCAAACTGTCCCCATATGTTGCTATCCATATTTCAGAAAGATTTTTCCTGAAGTTTTACTGTAATGATCATCAAGGGAGTTTACATGCCCTGGCCTGGAATTGATATTAATCTAGAAGGGAGGAAAGGGGGACAAGCTCAGACAAAGAGATATCCAGGAAATAGGGACAGATGGGAGATAGCTGAAACAAAAAAGTATTGGCAGAGGAGAAAGTGAACGCTTTCCACTGAACTGCATTTGGGTACTGAGCAGGGTGTTCTCCTCATAAACACAAGAAAAACTGCTTGGGGTCCTGCCACCAAACCCTGCTTACATGCAACACAGTTGTCTATCCTGCTGCATTACTGATTACTTGCAACAGCTTTTTAATGTAGTTTGGGGGATACAGTATATGTATCATTTCTTTATTACAGTCTTTCAATCATCATCATGATACAAAGAAAAACCATTGTTTGGAGCAGATGCACTCTTTTATTTGCTAATATGTTCTTGGTTGACACTAATTTGCCACAGCAAAATTTAGCATCCGTTCTTCAAAATGCTGCTCACTTAATGCCATTCCAAAAACCAATGGGTATGCAATAAACAGCATCAAACAACCCATAATAAAGCAGTTTTACTACAGATGTTCATTATGCACATGAGTCTCTGTAGCAGCCTGTGTATTTTGGAGAAATGTTTAAAATCAGTTTGGAAAAGCAGTAATTAAAATTTGTTATTTCTCATAAAATTCAGTAAAATCAGAATCACAGACATATCACAGTGCTCAATTCCCAGGAGTGTTTCCCCTCTCCCTTTCTTTCAAAGCACATTTATTAATTTTGTTGTAGACTTGGGTATCATATCCAAAGCTACTCTTGATTCCAAAACACATCATGCTGGTGAGTAGCAAATGTTTGGACTTTAGAGATTCGGTGCTGTTCTCATTAATACTTCTGAACACGCTCCTGATTGCCATTTTCCCTAAGAGCCCATTGGATACATGTAATGAATGCACTGCTTGCTGGATTAATTGTCCTGCGAGCTCATGGCCTGCCTTTTGTACCCTAATTTCCTTACAGTGCTATGGAAAGCATTTGTCATTTGCTGTGGCTCTCCCCAGTGACTGGATAGATAAGTAGCTTCTGATGACATGAATTGACTTGCACTCAGAGCCTCACCACGTGAACCAACTGAATTCACCATATGATGAGGATGGCTTCATTTTACATTTTTAAATACAGTTTTTAAATTTACATTTTAACGTACATGTTCGGTTGGGTGACTAGATGAAGGTCTCCTATCTGGAGTGCAAAGGTACCAAGCTCTCTCCTGGAAGGCTGCATGGCCTGGCTAGAAGAACGAGGATCATGGTCTAACTGTTCTCAGTATCTCTGTGCCCAGGTCACTACTTGTAGCACTCATCAACAGAAGAGAATAGGATGTTTATGAGATGATGAAAGTTTTTTTTCAACGTTTGATCCTTTCTCACCCCAAATGACAGAAAATTTCATTGTGTTAAGGGAAAATAAAAGTTATTAGTTAGATTTTTTTTCCCAAGTCTTTTCCTTTAATTTTAATTTCTGGCATAGCTTCGGATTGAATGTTATTTTAACAAAACTGGTTTTCTTTTTTGCGTTTTCCCCATCCCTCATCTGAAAGTGGTAGATTTTTGCAGTGAGCTCTTTTCTAGGAGTATGTCTAGCAGTTTAATGCGTGTGGTCCTTTGTTCTTGATTTGCTCATATTGGATGAGCAAGCATTCAATATTCAGACAAAGCAAGCAGAGCATTAATCACCTCCGGTGGTATGTGGACCCTGACAGGCTCTTAGGTACCCTGAGCAAAGGAGAAATGTGTCAGAACAAAAGTGTACGAGCAAACACTGTTGAGTTTGGGCAAAATTTAGATCTTAAATGTCAACTTTTCTATCTCTTGGACCCAGCTTTGAAGGAGAAAAAGCTGGAATCCCCATCTCTTAGTAAGAGTAGAGTGTCAGAAATAAGTTCCCTTCCTTCACAGAGCACAAGGGACCACAGAAGGAAGCAGTGAGGAGATGGTATCAATCAGAGTTGAAGGTAACCACAAAATAGCTGTGGAATGAGTTCCCGACATTGCCTGTGAGTTTTACATGCAGATGTGGCATTCATCAATTCCCAATGACATCAGTCTGTGTGTTGCAATATCAGGACATGAGGCATGATTGATTAATCTGTAGCTCTGACTCCATTTCCTGACCTAATAATTCCCTGCTCTCCAATGCAGAATATGAAGGCTCAAACAAAAGAAAAAAAGGGAAAATGAGATTCCCTTACTTCATCCTTTTGAATAGGAAGATAAATGAGCTCCCTATTGAATAAAGCAGAGATTTGCTGAAAAGTGCTAACTGTATTTGGGAGTACAGTGTGAATTTATGAAAAAAGACATCTCTCGAGTCACTGATATGTGGCAAGAGAAACATTAAGTGCAATTAAATATCATGTTAAAAACTGACTTTGGAGTATGTTCATTCCGTTACAGGGCAGTGTGGTTTCTGAAATGACCTTGTTTCTGAAACCTGTGCCTGCACCCTCAACCCATAAAGGCAAATTAATAAACCTTCCAGACCTGAAATGAACATTTTGATGACACTATGAATACAGTATACGTTAAAGATCTTCTATTCCATTTTCTATAACCATAAACAGATACGCTTTAATGGTCTGATGCCTTTACCTTAAAAAATTCCAATTTAGTTCCCTAGAACTATAATAATAAAAACTGCTGACATTCTGTTTTTATTTTTCAGAGTAAGAAGAACCTGTCTTATAAGGGCTTCTCTGTATTTGTGAACTGGTGAGATCAAGCTAGGTCTTAGAATCAGGCATCTTTGTTAAGAAGAAAGGCATCTGAGAGGGATGTGACATGGACTTTTAAACTTGACACAGGTGATGGCAAGTCTTTCAACACATGAAGCCTATTCATTTTTTGTCTTGAAAATAGCTTTGTAAATGTCAGAGCTTAAAATTCATTTGGTTCATCTTTGCTTTCTTTCGCCAGTATTTCTATCATTCAGAGTTTGAAGAGGAGACATCCATTTCTGCCAGAACAAACTCACTGTGCAGGCAGGGACTCCCTTTTTGCCAGGCTTGCTGTGCCTGCTTCTGGCATTGCTGGCTTACAGGAGTTCAGGTTCTGGTTTTTGAAAACCCCTACATGGCAGACAGGACAAATAAGGCCTTAAAATTTTCTGTTTTCTTTGGCTTTCAAACTTAAATGCACATAAAATCCAAATGGGGGGTAGTAGGTTGCATTATGTCTAAGAGAGAAAATACTCTCTGCTGCAGAAACTATGTCCCTCTCCTGTGGCATGTCATAAAATGTCTTACATATTTGAACTCAAATCCGAAATGGCAATACAGAGTTAGACACGGATGCAGCATTTTGCTGCCTATTACAGTAAGTGTTGACATTGTATTGAAAGCACATTTCTTATATTGATCTGACAGAATTCAATCTTCAGATATCTCAGAACAACCAGCATGGGGTTATTCAGCATCTGCACAAACCATATTCTAATAGTTTTCGCTAGGAATGATCATGGCAATCTTTCCTAAGCCTGCATTTTTCTATTTTTGCTGATTCTTCTTTTTGTTTTAATATTTCCTCAAGAGTTTGTGCTCAAACTACATTCATAAAGCCTTTGCAGATTTTAATCTCTTTACAAAAGATATAATCCCATTCCTTTTCTTGTTGTTGCTTTTTTTTTTTTTTTTTTTTTTTTGCCTAACAGGAACACTTCTACCCTACTGATGTTGCAAGTTGTTTTTTCCCCCGTATACAGAAGCACAGGACCAGGCACTGTGGACAGCCTGGCTCTGTATCCTGTACTACACAGTGTCCAAAGGCAAGCAGATGCCTAATGAGTAATGTAAGTCTGAAGCAAGTACCTAGTGACACTCCTCCAGAATATCCTCCCAGTGGTCTGTGCCGAGGGCCTCCCCAAGGCAGAGGGGATGTAGCTAATAACACAAACCAGGTTCTTTTCTTCCATGGATTTGTCCTGTCACTTCTTGAACCCAGGCTACTACAAATGCCATTTTAAAATTCATTTTTTAGAGAGGAATGCATAACACTGAGGCTACAGATAAATCCCCCCTCAATTTGTAGGTTGACTAAAACCACACTTTGAGTTATCTTCTGCTGATCAGTGTATTGGATAGCAATAACCTGAGGCTTGTCCTGAATGTTTGTGACAGCAGCGATTAGGTCTGAGGACTGGAAACCTTTGCGATGTGCTGATGATCTCCAGGGCCAGAGGTTTATATGGCTAATGCAAAGTGAAAGAGAGCAGAAAGAACTGGGAAACCACTGAAGTACAGGAACCGTAGTGAAGCTGGTCATGGGAGCACAGGTCCAACCTTTGCAGTCACTAAATCTGGCTGCTTAATACTGGGGACAGCCGGCTCTTGCTGTCCCTGCACACTATGGTGAGAATGTCGAATGTCAAATAGCCAGGGCAAGGTTGGTAAGCACACGTATTAGCTTGCTGGAAAAAACCCGCAACTGCTCTTTCAGGCACTTGAGCCTTATTTTATGTCTGAAGAGAATGAAACATAGGTTGAGAACAGTACATGCTTGGACCATCATGGTTACAACACTTCTACAATTGCAATTCTGTCAGTTAAATTATTTTTCACTGTCCCTGAGGAGTATGTCAATTTAAATTACAAAGCACTAAGAGGAGCTCCACGAAAAATGACCCTCCCTGAATTTTGTGTAAAGTTCTATGAAAATTTCTTAACCAAACCCTATTATTTTTGTATCCTATTTCAGACTAAGCTTCAGCTTAGTTTTAGAAAGGATGTTAGGTTTAGAAAGTCTGAAAGAAAACTCAGCTCATGATTTTGATCTGAGAGCTGAAGAAATTCCTGGTCAACACCAACCTTCTAAGATCTGGTGAAAGTGAGAGCTATGCTGGCATCCAAAAATGAGGCAGCTCTCAAGGTGCTTCTTCATATTCTGCAGAAACTTTTCCTGAGGAACTGAAGCCCTGACCCGGCAAAGTCTTTCCAAGCTGGGAGTCTGCTCTGTAGTCCCCTATTCGTACTGTCCTCTAAGTAATGAGTTTTCTCCTCCTGAAACAGAATGGACTCTCACAGCTTTTGGCAAAGCAAGCGTTTTCCCCTTTTTCGTGCAGAAGTTCTAAATCTTTATTCTTCCAAGAAAAGGCACATCAGAGGAGGAACCACCTCCCCTCGGATTCAGCTTAGCTTCTCTGGCACGCAGCTCTGTGGCCGACTGTACCAAAGGGGCAGACACTTTTCCACCTCCCACAGGTGGTCATGGAATAAAACTCATTACAGAATTTGCAGATGGGAAAATTGACCTTTTTACAGACAGGGAAGTGAGACTGAGCTGGAATTCAGAGACAAATTTAAAGGAAAACAGGGGCTGAGCAGGCGCTGAAGCCCATGTCTCCAACACTAGGTTTGGGCCTTGTCTAAGAGGATATTCAAGGGATGTGTTAAGGTGAATACCACACTTTGCCCGTTTAATAAACTTACCTCCTGTGAGGGACTGTTAGGTGTGGATTCTGCAGTACATCTTTTGAGCAAACATTATAGAAGACTGATATTTATATGAAGGGGAGACTTTACAGTGCCGATTAAGTAAATATTTGCTTTTAAATATTCGCATATTTAGATTTATGAATGTGAATTCTTAAGATCCTTGTTTTTATGATCCCATTCCAACAAGGGCAATTACTTCCATTCTGTTAATGAGGAAAAGACGTAACAAATATTAAGAGACCATGGGAATAGAGTAAGATCAAAGGTGCAGATTACCAACTGGAACATAGTCTCTCCTCACTTTTATTACTGGATGCTATTTGCATAAAGAAGCATTTTTTGCTTTAAGATTTTTTTCTTTTCTTGCTACTGATTCTCACTTGAGGTTATAATCCTCTTCCTGTGACATCACAGCTGATTGCTGGGGAAAGCATTATCAAGTCATACTTCAGTGATCAGAGGTTCAGGTGAGGGAATGAGCAGCTCTTAAGTAGAAGATCCTGTTTTCATACTCATGTCTCATGTATTAAAGTATTAATGCTGAAGGGATTTTTGTCACCTGGGAGTTCCTCATAACAGAGTGATTCTTTGCTGCCATATGCTACAGCTCCATAAAACAAATAATTTATTCACAGGTTATAAAGATCACAAAGAAGCAAGAGCATGCAAGCAATGTAACATCAGCTTCATGCACAATCAGCACAAATGAGGGAAAAAACCCTCTGTGGAAACACCTTTATTTGAGGCCCCTGCAGGACTCGCATACCTCTCTGCCAGGACAGGTAATGTTACAGCTGGGAAAGGGGATTTCTATGAACTGTGGAAGTGCTCCAGGATGTGAGGTTGTTGGGTCTCTGACTCAGGTTCAGTTATCGCTCCAGTTCAGCAAAGCACTTAAGTCACATTGACTTTGCTTCAGTGAAACAGATCTGTGTTTTGCAGAGTCCCTGCTGCTGCTCTGCACCTGGGATTGAACACAATGGTAGTTTTGATCTTTCAGGGGATGTTGTCAGTTTTAAACATATGTTAAAAAACCAAAACAACCCCTGAACACCGAGTTTATTTTCCAGTGATATAGATAATGAGTTATTCAATTACAACTCAAATGTGCTTTCCATTTCCATTACTTTCCACTCGCTCTGCCAGATGACCAGAGTTCGGTGTTTCTCTGTTTGGGAAATGAAAATAATTAGTCTGTCTCGCTTCTGTTTACAGCCTGATCCTAATAAATTTCACGCGGAGGTTCTTGTCTGTCAGCCCAATACTTGAAATCTGCAGCTATAGTTGCCACAAAGAGACATTAACAAAGATCACTTCCATTAAGAGTTAAAGAAATTGCTAGACTGTTTATTTTAATCCAAAATTTTCATTGTTATAAAAAAATATTTCAGTCATGTCTGACTTTTAATTGGTTAAAAAACCTCTGTACTAACATTTAGAAAGATTTGCTAATCAGGGCTCTAAACCTATTTACTTTCACCCTGCCTCCAATTCACCCTCCGCTTATAAAATCTGTAGCTATTTAGACTTTGCTCAATACACTCTGTGTCTGACACACTATCAGCGCCCTGCTGCTGGGCAGGCTCCCAGTGCCGGGTTGTAAAGGAACGAGCGAATACACGAGAAGGCCCCAATCTGATCTGGCACCATTCCCAGAGCAGAAATGGAAGGTGCTCTGTGACTAATTCTGGTTCATTTTCCCTTCTATAAAGAAAGTATACATTTTTGCTTAGTCCATCAGGAGGGATGAGCTGATTTCATTTCAGACCTGTATTACTATATTTCAATGTATCAGTTCATTCTTCTACTACGGGCAAATATCTGTGATACAGGCCATATTTATAACTATAGTGTATAATCCCTTTTATCAACTGCTCATGCCAGATTCTGTTCTGAAGTAGGCAACAGTTTCATTGCATCACTAACATTATCACTTCAATAAAGTCTTTTCACAAAATGCTTCCAATTCACCCCTGTAGAAGTTAGGTATTTCTTGATTTGCCACCTAAAGAAACTATTAAGACTGCCAGCATTTTTTCTTTTCTTTTCTTTTTCTTTGGCTAAAACTCTTCTCTGACAGAAATTAGGCTTACATTTCCATGTAATAATATGAAAAGTTTTCTATTTGCCATGAAAATTTTTGAAGTGTTCTTGAAAAGCTAAGTATCCAAAGCCCCAAATAATTTGGCTGCTTGGAAATTATTGCTGTCTTATACCATTAAATTTATCAGTTATTTGGTGATCCGTTTCTGTCTCTGAGCTACGTTTCTTAATTAAAGTATGCACCCCATAATGCATCACTTTTCTTCCCTGAGAGAAAAGACTTGGGTATATCACAAACCATGCTGTCCAACAGGAAAGCAGAACAATGGAGGAAAATATCCAAATCAAATAGCCACCTCAGGCTGGAGTTCCCATCCAAATGACTTCTGCTTCTCTCCAACTTTATTGCCACCTTTCTTCTAGAGGGGAGGGATTACATTATGGCGTATGAAATATAGGGAAAGTCATGTTTAAACAAGAAGGCAGGAGGACCACATTCCCAGAGTGGAACAGTCTTCCCTGAAAATGTTCAGTGCTTGAATTAAAGTCCGAGGTTGGGGAGCAAGTTATGGGGGAAAGATTTAGGAATTCCAGCAAAAGCCCATTTTTCAACCAGCTTTAAAACCGTGTTTACAAATCTAACCTTAATGCTAGTTATTGACATTCTTCTCCCACAGGACATTGATCCAGCAGATGCAGTGTTGGAAGCTTGCAGAAATCTTTAGTTTACAACTAAATTGCTTGACTGAGTTAGTGGGGGCTGTGTCAACGAGGGAGGGCTACACATTTGGGGAAGATGCTCCAGAAACTCGTGTCCTAAGTTTGATTCTGCAGTGTGATGGACAGATAACTTTTGTTTTTAAGTTCTGACAGAAAAAAATGATGACATTTGCCAGGAATAGAAACAGGCAGCTGGGGTGGAATTGTGAGATATAGCCAATGTCAGGGCAGGACAGCCAGAGCAGCTGCGCTGTCTCAGAAACAGGGCAGGAATGTGGTCCAGACACTTCAGTTGCCATCTGACCCTCTGTGTCCCCCTTGTTCAAGGAGTCAGAGGCATGGTTTCCTGTATGCCCAAGCAACAAATGTAAAAACCTTGCTGATAAATCATCTCAGGCGGGTTTTATTCTGCAGATAGACACACCGCAGAAACAGGGCAGCTCCTGCCTGCAGAGCACAAGAACCTTCTGCTGCCCTTTGTGCAATGCAGATGCAACCTCCAATGAGCTTAGGGGAAAATCCCTCCGGCTTTAGGGAAAAGTACCCTTAATTCATTCACTCTCCTTAAAACAAAGGTATTCCCCTGCACCTCACCTCCTCTCTCCATGCTGGGACCTTGGTCAGGTCTATCAGCAAAGAAACTGGCCTCTTGGCTGCTTCCCGGCTCCCTGTACTGCTGTGAGGAGCCCCTACGGAGCCCGTAGTCACTGAGACAAGATAGCCCATTGAACTATCATGGTTCAGGCACATCAATGTCTATAATTAAGTCACAGCGGACTTTCAGAGACCTCTGCTTCCCCTGGCTGAATCATCAGGGGCATGTGTACAGCTGAGTTCACTAAGAAACTCTGCACTAGTCCAAGGCAAGGCTTGAATTCAGTACTTTAACTTTGGAGCGAGGCATTTTAACCCCTCTGCTTCCATACTCCTACACCACCTTTCACTGACATAAAGCCCTATCCAGGCCTTGCCCAGGTGGTTCAAGGGGAACTGAGGGCTACCGCTCCCCTGTGACTCTTCCTATGTGAGCGTTTTGCAGTGCATGTGCTAGACCACATTTTAATTTCTCAGTCACCAAGAAGTGAGAAGCACCGTCAGAGCAATACAGTACTCCATGGAAGGGCAGCAGTGCAGGGTCCAACCCATGCCTCCGTGTTCCTCTGCCAGTGCAGCATCCTCCTGATCAAAGCTGTGCGGTCCCAGCAAGTGCCGCTGAGCCACGGGACAAGCATGTCAAGCAAATCAGCGCGACTCCTGTGACCTCTCAGGGATCCACCACACCTCGCACCCTGCCCAGCGGACCCTGTCTGGTGTCATGTTTATGCCCCCAAATCCTCCCGGCATTGCCTTGTTTTTCCATTTCCTCCACCACCCACTGTTTCCCTTCCGAAAGTCTCTCCCTGCCCACACCCCCATCAAACATGTGTCAAGCTGTGCTTATTTGGATGGTGCAAAGCATTTCAGCAAAAATGTCTTCAACATGGAGCTGTACGCGTTCCACTAGAGGAAAGGCATGTGGATAAGGCACTAGGCAGGAAATCTGCTGTTTGGCTTTTGCACTGACCCGCTGTCTGACTCAAGGCCATTTAAACTGTTCTCTCCCAGACAGATCCGTGCGGATGACAAGCCAGCTCTCTGCGGGGAGCGGGGTCCCCGTGCATACCCACACTGCGGGGCAGAGCTGCGCAGAAGTCTCGGGAACAGCCGGGCTGAGCTGGTGGCCATGCATCGGAGGCTGCTGTCCCCTTCCTCTCAGCCTGATCCTGGTTCCTCGGGCAGCTCGTTTAAAGCCAGCTCAGATATCCACAGGCTCACTGCGGTGTGCAGTGTAAATAGGAGCTTAATCCCATTACAGGCTTGAGCAAGCCCACCAAGGCCAAGCACCCTGAGCTGGCTAAAATACAAATGTAAGGCAAGTCTTCATTACACCCTCTTCTCCTGTGTGTGAGCGAGTTTGGATTGCTCCCTACTTGAAATTGAAGCTGATGGCATTTTTACACCAGTTTACACCAGCTGCAGCAGGAGTGAAGGGCAGAGAGCCACGGAGCGTGGCAAAGGAGCCAGCCCAGCATCACCTCTGAGTTTGCCAAATCGCTGCAAGGACGTAGCACAATTAAAAAGAAAGCCCTCATCCATGCCACTGATGAGTAACACTTGCAGTTACTAAAACAGAAAGGACTTTAAATGACTGATTTATTTTCCATTAGCTGGGCTGCTCTATATTCTTTGCAATTCTCTCAGGCTGGGCTGTAGGAATAAACCAGTCAGGTTCACTTTGATTCAGCATTGGTTTCTGGTCAGGGTACTTTGCTAGGCTCTTGGGCTCGAATCAGCAATAACTGGGCTATAAATGATGAAGGGAAAAACAAGGAGGAGAAGAAAGGGAGAGTGGGGAATGTTAAAATTCCCAAACTATTCCTGTTTTACCTCTATTTTGCAAAGGGTTGTTTGGAGCCGGATTTTGGGCCAAAATGGTTTCTAGCAGCACACTTTGACGATTTTTTTTTCTCCACAAGGCAGAGGAAAATAATTAAAAATGCCGAACAGCACTGGTAAACTCCATACGCTCTGACAGAGCTGCTTCTCCTCAGGCAAACTGATGTGCAACCAATTATACTAAAGAGAGTGTAGTAGATTTACTTTTCCATGGTACAAAAAAAAGCTTGTCATGTTCTCCCCCGGCACTTTCTTTCTCCTCCAACAAGAGAAAATATTTGGTCCAAAAGTCCTAACCTTAACGATCTTCTGACTACCATAAAAATGGTAAACATGCAATTAGAAATGGCATTTACCTGGTCAGGTATGCTGAGGCTTGTTTTGCATTTTAAGGAAATCTGGCATAAGTTTTGCATCAGGTTGGCAGTCTCTGTGCTCCTGACTCTTATTTCTGAGTACATTTCCTTTTGAGGCAAAACAAGGAGGAATGCACCGCAACCTTTTATCACCCAGTTATCTGCATTCCTGGACAGTGTCACTGTCTGGTGTGTGACTCATTCATGGTCTCTGCGAAGCTTTATGCTTCCATTAGAGGCCTCTTCTCATTCTGTTCTATTTTAGACAAAATTAGGCTCCAATGAACGTCGGTTTTTAGCGGGAGGCATATGACATAAATGGGAGGATGGCATACTGTGGAACAAATGTGGCCACATCTCCTGTCTGTCTGTAATTTTATTACTGAGATATAGATACCTGGAAAATCTAAACCTACTTACAAATAAATGAAGCTTAAATAGAGAAGAAAATCCTTGTTATTCATTACAAGCAGTGATATTTCCTATGCACTACAGCTACAGAGGTACTCTGAATGACCATGGATACAGAAAAATATTTTGTGCTCAAATCAAGCAATAACTTGGAGGAGGTAAAGTAAAAATTATTTAACCTTTGCTTATCTGACAAGCCAACTCTAATTAGAAGGTCAAATTAGTGGGGTGCCTGTAAAACGATTAAACTGGTAAGGTATCCTGAGGAAGGCAAATTTATGTTATTATGCTATCCTATGCTATTTCTCCCTTATGCATCAAGGTACCAGATCAAACAGCTGCAACATCTGAAGGTGCAGAAGGAGGATAGAGGAGAGACGGGTGGTCGCTGTAAGAGAAGGGTAGCATTAAAGCTGTGTAAGATGTGCAAAGTAGTGACCTGTAGAGGGAAAAATGGAGGACATTTGCTGATAGGTGCATTCATTTTTAATAGTGGCTTTCCTCGTGTTGTGCCTGAGCTTTCATTGTTTCACAAAATGATTTCTATGCTTTGATGTATGTGATGAGTAAACCTTGACAGAAAGCTTAGTTTTGATTCAGTTCTGCTAAAGATTCCCTAAATGTGACTAGAACCTGGTCCCCACCCAATATGTCTGGACTACTAATCTAAAGAAGTGGTACCACCTGGGGATGCCCCAAGATCACCCCTGGGAATATTAATTTTCCCTTTCATGGAAGTACTACTGGATCTAATTGATAGCATGGAGAAGTTCGATGCAGTTTGAGATTCAGAAGAAATGTCCACTTTGTGCTTGCTTTACTCATCTCTGTTGATTGCCATTGGGCAAAGGCAGGGTAGCAGCAGGACTTGTTTGTCTTGATCACTGAATCAAATGCAATGCCATTCCGCGGGATAGTGAACAATGGAGAAAGTTAAGCAAAATTAAGACAATAACATTGGGCTTCAGTAACAGTTAATGCCATTCCGCGGGATAGTGAACAACGGAGAAAGTTAAGCAAAATCAAGACAATAACATTGGGCTTCAGTAACAGTCATACAGGGGCCAGAAGAAAATAGTTCAAAGGAGTATTTGTGAAAAAGGAGTGAATGGGGTCAGGGAAAGGTAATTCATGGCAAAGATAACCAGAATCTGCGACAGTCTTTCATTGCAGGGGGCATTGAGGATATAAAGGAAATGTTCAAACTGCATAGGAGCAAAGACTGATAAGACTTGCACACTGCAGAGATTAAGATATCAGTTTCCAGCCAAAGGGATCTGGGGGTTGGATCATTATTGTGCTATTAGCTGTTGGCTGGAGATAAACAAAACAAATGTTTACTCCCAGGAGAAACAGCTCTTAGAGTTTAACTGACTTCGCTAATTTGAAATTCCCTTGAGCAAGAAGGCAGTCTCTCATTGGAGCTAGAGTCCTCACAAGATGATTTCAGGATGATAAAAAGAGTGAAAGTATTTCTTTTTCACTACGCAATATATGGTGATTGCTCCCTTATCCTCTGCAGGATTATTTTCTGTATTACTTATCTTGTATTTCTCAGTCTAAAAGAAATTAATATAGGATGCTCCTCAATATTTAGGGGGAACTCACCTGAATGTGTGAACTTCCAGGCCCTGGATGATGTCTGCATGAGTTCTTATTATCCTGTTTCTGACGCTAGCTAAAAGGATCCCAGAGAAAAAATGACTAAACCTCTTGGTGGAAGTACAGGGATACCCTTGCACCACTGGTAAGTCTCATGGCTGTGCAGAACTGGGGGGACACCACAGCTCACCAAGGCCAGACTTCGGCTCTCAGAAGCTGGGGAAATTCCACTGCAGATCTAGCCAGTATTTTTTCCTAGATGTTCTCCCTTCATGAGAATTATCTCTGGAAAGTAACAACAACAAAAAAAAGCAGAACCAATGTCATCTCTCATTCAGTTCAGGCTGCAGAACTTGTGTTCAGGAGAGGAAGACTGAACTTCAAAGCTTTGCACTGGTCTCTGTTAAGTTGCAGGGCAATACAAAAGGATATGCTGG
>NW_009217443.1:0-273 GCF_000690835.1 Fulmarus glacialis
AACGAGCTGATTTTCTTGTGTATTTTCTTCTTTGTAAAGGGGTGACTGATACCGGCACGGATTGGTTCTCTGTTGCAAGGGGCAGAGTAGCTGCCGTGCCTGCCGTGGGGGGTGGGGTAGCCGCAGGTCGTGTTGCTTCGTCATCAGCTGCAGAGACCTCTTCTTCCCCTTGGGGGTTCCAAGTGGTGTTGAACAGGGCGCGGTAGGCGTGGGACACGCCCCAGCACATTGTAGTGCTTTGTGTCTCTCTAGAATGGCCAGGGGGACCGCATA
>NW_009217443.1:590-803 GCF_000690835.1 Fulmarus glacialis
TATCTTCCATAAAAAACCTCTCAGAGGAAGAGATATAATTGCTAATTGTCTCCATGAGGTGGTACCCAAAATACAGTAACAGCTTTATTACAAATACCAAATACCAAATAACCCCCAATGCTGGTGTTTTAATAACAAATGTCCCAAGCAAAACATCACTAATCTGCAGAGCACAGCAGACTAAAAAACCCAACACCAATCTTTAACAGGTAC
>NW_009217444.1:0-120481 GCF_000690835.1 Fulmarus glacialis
TAAGAAAGATGGAGAGAGACTTTTTACCAAGGCCTGTTGCGACAGGACAAGGGGGAATGGTTTTAAACTAAAAGAGGGTAGATTTAGACTAGATATAAGGAAGAAATTTTTTACAATGAGAGTGGTGGAACACTGGAACAGGTTGCCGAGGGAGGTGGTAGATGCCCCATTCGTCAAGCTCAGGTTGGCTGGGGCTCTGAGCAACCTGATCTAGTTGAAGATGTCCCTGCCCATGGCAGGGGGGTTGGACTACATGACCTTTAAAGATCCCTTCCAACTCAAACTATTCTGTGATTCTATGATAAGTACTTGCTGAGAATAGAGATTGTAAGTTTTCTTAGAGGCATGCTCCAAAAGCATCATGTAATGAGGAGTGTCTCATCCTCTCCTTCCCCACCTCTTGGCCTGCCTCTTCCTCCCAAAATAAATTTGTGCCTGAATGATGGAAACAAGGAGTTTAAATAGAAGACTTAGAAATAAAGTTATTTCCAGCAGTACCCTTTTCTGGAGAAAATGGCACCATGAGAAACACAAAATGATCTAATCTAGAAGTTAGATCTGGGCAAACTTCCAAGCATAAAAATGTAATGTGCCTAGCACTATTAAGTTGCTGTATGTTTAATGACAGTATGCATACGATTGTGTGAAAACATAATATAGCATGCAATCGGAAATCTCATAGCTCAGCTTCGGTGCTCAACTTATTACTGAGAACAAAACCAGAAACTTCTTTTGTCAGTGTAGCTGTTGCCATTATAAATAAATATCAAGGCTAAGAAATATGTAGCCAATTCAGGAAGCTACATTAAATTCCTAGCACTGTTAGCCCATAGTGGGTATTAGTCCACTTGAAATAAACAGGAATGATTTCCTTTTATTCAATGTTATTCCAGTTTATTTGCAACTGAATTGGAATAACTCCTATCCAAATGCATCTAGGTAAACTTTAATTTTCATAAATTAAATGACACTCTCACTGAAAAAGTTGAGGGTAAAATTTATTCTCACGTACTTCAGATGAGACTTTCTCTATGTCCCTCATTTTCTCAGGGTGCAGTGATAGGACAGTAGTTAAGGGGTTTGTGAACATGCATATGGGTGGGTTTGTTTGTTTGTATGTTGATTTTCAGAGCTGCTAGTAGACTGTGTGAGTTTGGGTGAGGAATGGAAAGCAGTGGTTCAGCTGTGAGTTAGAGCTATGAAGATTCTGGGATCCTTTTAAATGAAGTTGGTGCTGCCTGTACTGTCCAACCATTACTCCAAGGAAGGGAGGAAGGAGCATCCTTGATGTTGTCTCCTCTTCACCCCAGCTGAGTAATGATTTTGTAACATTCACTGCTGCTGGTTGCACCATGGGCTCTTTTGAAAGTGTCATTGTCATTGTGATTCTCGGTGGTGACACAGGCCAAATTTTGAAAGGCAAATGCCGAAATACTGTGGTTTTGTTGGTTTTAAATGCATTTAAAAACTCTGGCTAAGGTCTTACAAGAGAATTAGACTATACTGGCTATTTCTAGGATGCAGAAGACACTTACCTGTCCCTGGATTTCTGATGTAACAGGGTCCCTGAATCCCTGAGTAAGTGGAAGTCCATCCCAGTCCTGACATTTTTAATTTATTTTTAAAAGAAAAAATATGATTGTTAGGAAG
This sequence comes from Fulmarus glacialis, assembly GCF_000690835.1. Lineage (NCBI taxonomy): Eukaryota > Metazoa > Chordata > Aves > Procellariiformes > Procellariidae > Fulmarus > Fulmarus glacialis. Next base: position 1,651 of record NW_009217444.1, read on the forward strand.
AAGGGCTCTTTCTTCATAATTCATCAGTCCTATTGAGCAGAAAAATATCTCCAGTTCACTTTTGAGTGGCTGGGAAGTGAAGACACTTGTCCTTGGCTATATCAGTGTAACAGTTCAGTCCTGAAACACTGGGATTCATCCCACCTAGGCTGTCCAGAAAGGATTCAATTCTGTTGCAAATCCATGACCGGCAGACATGCAGTGAACTGCTGTCTAGAGGTACTTTTCTTTTTCCAGTGTCTGTACGGGGAACCCCTAGACAGACCATGTCATTTGGATACCTCTCCATTTAGAGAAGAGTAATCTCATTTTACTACTACTTTTTGTTTTATTAACAAGCTACTGCATTGTTTGGTGCCAGTAATTGCAATCATCTGCATCAAATCTTCCAAGATCGTGATCGTGCCCCTGTACTCGGCCCTAGTGAGGCCGCAGCTTGAATCCTGTGTTCAGTTTTGGGCCCCTCACTACAAGAAGGACACTGAGGTGCTGGAGCGTGTCCAGAGAAGGGCAACGAAGCTGGTGAAGGGTCTAGAGAACAAGTCTTATGAGGAGCGGCTGAGGGAACTGGGGCTGTTTAGCCTGGAGAAGAGGAGGCTGAGGGGAGACCTCATTGCGCTCTACAACTACCTGAAAGGTAGTAGGGGTGGGGTTAGGGTTAGGGTAGAGGTGGGGGTTGGTCTCTTCTGCCAAGTAACAAGAGACAGGACAAGAGGAAATGGCCTCAAGTTGCGCCAAGGGAGGTTTAGACTGGACATTAGGAAAAACTTCTTTACTGAAAGAGTGGTCAGGCCTTGAAACAGGCTGCCCAGGGAAGTGGTGGAGTCACCATCCCTGGAAGTATTTAAAAGACGTGTAGATGAGGCGCTTAGGGACATGGTTTAGTGGGCATGGTGGTGTTGGGTTGACGGTTGGACTTGATGATCTTAGAGGTCTTTTCCAACCTTAATGATTCTATGATTCTATGATTCTATGATGGCAAAACAAAAAAAAACCCGCAAACCTAAGACTCATTCTCTCTTCCTTTAACCTTGAAGGAAGGAAACTTTCTTGTTCATTACTCTACAGAATATGTAGTGTGGGCATGGTTGAAATGGTGGAAAATAATGCTGTTAATAGTTCCCTGCATGTAAATGAGAACTGGATAGGACTTTTTGAAACAAGTAAGCAGGTGACGTGTTATTCAGAGCTAGTACTGTGAGTTACCAACCTGTTTCAATAATTTTTGTTAAATGTTCGGGGTTTTGTATGTAAAATCAGAAGTAAGACTAGCAGAGTAATAATAGTTTGTGTAACAACAAGAGAAGCTTGCTGCGCTCTCTTAAGACTTGTTTAAGGGTTTAAAGTCAGCCTGGAATGTCATGTCCCGCAACAGCTGCACCAAGACCACTGTGCTAGATCGGAACTGAGGTGCAGCTTCAGATCAAAGGAAAACAGCCATCACTTTCAATCTCTTGGTAGAGGATTGATGAAAAGCAATTCTGTCTGTGTTAACCTTGTGATTTGATTTGATTAGCTGATGCATTCATTTGATGATTTCAGAATTTGATTATTTAAGACATCACCATTAACCTATTTGATTTATTGATCCAAATTCTTTGTGACCTAGACTTGGCTATAGTTAGATTTTAATTTAGAGAATTTAAACCAGTTTTGGCCTAGTGACGTGTTGGTTTGTTCTTAGTATTTCCTTGCTATTTTATGAGAGAAAATCTATGTAGAGTGCATAGATCTATGTTTTGTATGCTCTTTGTTCTTTTAAATCCAGAAGCCTTGAGGGGAAAAAATGTAATTTAGCTTTGGTATTTGAAAGATATTTGGTTCCCGCGTATTGCACAATACTTCAAGCGGCAGTGAAATAATACCCTGTAAGTTGCAGTTTGCTCATTAGAAGATCCAAAATTAACTAATAATAGGTAATTATCCACAAACTGCTAGTCGCTCATTTTGGCAAATCTCTTCAATGCATCAGTTCACACGTGTAAAACCAGGTCCTTACTGTACTCTGAACTGAGTTAGCAGAAGTGTCCATATAAATAGCAGAAGAAAAAACATCTAAAACCCCAGTGTTTAGGTCCAGTCATAATATCATAATATTGTTCAAAATGACTCATCAAATTCACATATTCGGAGACCTGGTTGGAGGTCAAAAGCTTTTATATTTAACAGGCTTCTTCAGTGAAAGTTAATCCTGAAATGGTTGTGAGTGAATACTGTGTGCTAAGGAGCTAGAACAGAGGGAAAGCTACAGTAATGTCAAACTGTGGGTGGGAATCAGGACTGGATTTTAGTAGAGAGGTAAAAGGCTCCTGCAGATGAAGGTCTGTTCTGCAGGAAGCAGAAATATGTGAAATATCTAAACACCTTGAACTCTCTATTGCTTGAAAATATCCAGAACACTGTTGAAAAATGTTGCTGTGTCACTGATGCTAAAGTCAGTTAATCCTAAAATGGTTGCGAGTGAATACCGTGCTCGGTAACACAGGCTTCAGCCTGATTTCTTCATGGCTTTTTGTCTGGATTGGTGTTCACGCCAGGCTACTGGGACTTATGTAATGGTGGTGTAACCTGCCAAGGCAAGGAGGAGTCAAGTGTGCAACTTACTGACAGTGGATTCACTTGAGCAGCCAAGCATGCTGCAAAAAACAGAGGATTATAGGACCAGTAGGGTCCCTTGGGTTATTGAGTACAGCCTGCCACAGTCCCAGACAGCCCTGTCATGGAAACTTAGATGAGAAAGGACCACAAAACATTCACCCTGTGCTAGGAGTGCTGGAAACGCAAAAAAGCAAGAGCTGACTGTGATGCTAAACTTAAATCTGTGGCAGTGGAGCAGAGCTGTCTTACAGGTTTTCTGACCCAGGCCAAGTGTAGGAGCCAAGGATTAAGTCTGATCTCTTTTCCATGTGCCATTTGCATCATTTCACCTGACAAAGATAGTTGCCTCATTAAATGATGGCTTGGTTTGAACTGTATCACAAAGACTGCTGCAGTATTGCAGGATTATCAAACTAAAGTGGGTAACTGAATATGTGCTTTGTCTAATGCTTGTGGGAGCAGGAAAAAGTAATATTATAAGTTCTTTTCACTAGCTTGATCTTTCTAAACATCTGAAATCAATTTTGGACAGCTTAAATAACAATATCACACATGCTCAGATTCTTCCTGTTTAACGGAATATGCTGAAAGGAAATTACTTTGCTTAATTTCTAAAATGCTGGTTTTAAATTTTCCAAGCAAATTGTCCTATGTATCAGTCCTACCAGCAAAGAAATGAAGTACTAACTGTGCAGCATGCCTGCTGCCCTGATTTTTTGAGGTAATAAAGAAATAGGGGTCGTCCTTCCTTGCTCCTTTGTAACTCAGTTATTAGACTGATTTCTAAAGAAAAAGCAGAGTTAGGTTCTAACACAAACAACGATATTTCCCATGGATGTCTTTGCTGATGGCATAACGCAGTGAAAAGGTAAGTGCTTTTAGGGTATTTGCTGATCCCCTTCATATGAGCTGCAAGTCCAATTGGTTGTTCACTGATCTGCCTTTTTCCTTCCCAGTTTCAAATAGCCATATTACTGGGAATGGCAGGAGAAGCATGGGCTGAAGACACTTTGTTCAGTCTTGGCTTATGTGTTGAATGCAAAAACCATCAAGACAGGTAATTGTCCACAAAGTCTTGCAGGCATCAACAGATTGTGACTTTCCCTGTTTTGTCTTAAGGCAGGGGCCTTTCTTATTTCTAGTTTATCTAGCATTGCTGTGCAATTCATGAATGAAGCAGATGTGCAGAAAGCTCTCTGTCATGGGCTCCAGGACCTTCTTTTATGGTCATTGCCTTGTCTCTTCTGCTGATTCACAAAAACAGAGCTCACAAACTAGGTGGCAGAGGACATCTTTTTGAGAAGATACAGGATACAGGGTTGACTCTATTTTTAATTTTTCTTTTGCAACACTTGCTACCTTTCCCTGTCTTCTGGGGAAAAAAACCCAACTAATTGAGAAATAAAGCTTTTAGGGGTTTCCTAGCTTGCTTGAGGGTTTTTGAGCCTAAGACATACAGCAATGGGTTTTCACACACGTGTATCTTGGGAAAGGTAACTGAAGTGGTTGTATATAGATTGTAGAGTGACTTTTAAAACATGCTTAGGAAAAGGAGGAGAAGAGCAATCAATTAAAAGCATTATGGCTTCAGGGAATGTGGGCAGAACAAGGGCTGCCCTTTTCAGGAGGGGGAGAGAGCTTCTTGACCTGTCAGACATGTGGTGGACATTAACAGCGGGAATTATACAGTGCCATGAAGAAAGAATCAAATTGTCTATTGAAGAAGGGGGTAGAATATATATCCTTTCCTTTAACAAAAATAACTGCATTTTCCCTCCAAGAGATCAAGCAAGTCAAGTGGCTTTAGTGTCTTTTTCTATTTATGGCCTAGACGAAACTTTCTCAACTGGGTGTAAAATTGGGAGACATTTTCTCATATGATGTAGGGGAGCGTATCCTGTATATTCCTTCTCCTTTTGTATTCCTGGGGGAGCACTTTCAGTACAGAGTGTTGGGCAGATTCTGAATGTCTTTGGTCATGATTTCAGTCAAGAAGAGAAATGTGTTTTGTACTTAGGACCACTGTACTTTGCATGCAGATGATTTTTCCTAAGAATGATATATCCTTTTCTCAGAACTAGGGTAAAGTATACCAGGCAAGAGCAAGTCTGTCACACTTCAAAAGTTTGTATCGCCATCAAAACTCCTCTGCCCTCTTTCCCCCTGCACAGTTCTTCTAGACTGTGCTATTCATATTCCTGCTTCATTTCTCACATTTAGCAGTATCTGAGCAAGCCTTTGGAAAAGATGCTTTTTTGGGGGGACATACTATTTCATATAAGGAAGTGTTGCAATCTCTGGTCCTTTGAGAAGAGCAGGTAAGTTCTTTGGAGCAGACAAGAGCAAGAGGTAGGGAGAATATGCAGTAGAAAAGGAGTTATTTTCGCCCACTTGTGTGTTTATGACTTCTAAAATATGATTTTTCAAGATAAAAACTTATCTCACCTGTCAGAATACAAACTTTCTGCAATTCAGTCCTTTGATTACCCCTTGCCATTTCTACTTAGACTTTTGGTCCACTTTTTTTCTGTGTTTATTTCCTTTGCAGAAATAAGCTTTTTTCCTTGTAGATTCAACACTCTGCCTGTCAGGCACATTGGGGCCACGTGGCAGGTAGAACAGCCAGCAGGAAAGTCTGGGGATTGCACTAGGATGGTATGAAAATGACTGAGGAGATCTGAAGTTGCTACCTGAACTCCCAACGAGACTTAAGTTGTAGTGACACATGTTCAAGGTCTAAGCTTCTGCCATAAAAATGCCTTTTGGAGTTTTAAAAAATGATCAGTAAGGCTTTCCTAGCTCCAAAAAAAGCATCGCATTGGCACAAGAAAAGTCAGTTTTATCAGTTAGGAAAGAATTGATTGCATGACTAAAATGAGTCTCTTGCATAACTGCACGTTTTCATGACTTTCTCTTTTGCACAAAGCAAATGTAATGAAGTCTCAGTCACTAGTATATGCAGGCGCTTGCGTATGCATATTCACATGCATGCTCAGTGATATCTCTAGATAAAGGCTATAGTAATGTGTGAATTTTAAGTATTAGTATATACTCAAATAATGCCTTCTTATGTGGAAGCCCACCATAATTGTGGTGTGGTATATTTTTCCCTTATCAGTGGGTTTAATAAGAGTGGTGGGTGGGGCTTCTGAGCAAAATAATTCTGAGGAAGTCAGTGTTTTATGGCAAAACACAAGTGCTGCTCCTCTAAAAAGGCATAGGTCTTGTACTCTCTTACGTCGTTACCCCAAGGTTGAGCTGCAGCCTTTGGCTGCTTGCGAATGAGAACCTAAAGAAATAGCTTTGCTACAATGTAGTAGTAAGTTTTTTAAGTGTACTTTACTACCGACAGTCATGTTATATTCTGTAGTTTCCAGGAGGTACCATATCTAGTCTTCTGCTTGGTAAAGCAGGAATTGACAGCACAACTTGTGACAGCTGAATACTCACTTTGGGAGCCCAGTGGTGTACTCTCAAAACAATGGGCACTACCTAAGGCTGATAGTTTATTTCTCCAAATTCTTTATTTTTTTAAAAAAAAAAAAAGGCATTTTAATATTTGAGTGCAATTCAGTTGTGTCTGTCTCTTCTTTTCTAACATATGTGTTTATTCCTTTTCCCTTTACTTGCTGTGACATTTCTTCATTGTCTCTGGTCTGAGAATGTGAGGTCTTCTGAGCTGGAATTTTGCCTTCCTCTACATTGGGTAGAGCCTGGTCCTGTTGATCTATGTTATCTATGTGGAATGTACTACTGATCAGAGCTTCTGCCCATACCTAAACTGTTAATAATCAATGGAAGACCTGAAATGGGACACAGTTCTTCAGGTCTTGAGGGTTTCTCTTTTTTGCAAAAGATGTTTCACACAGCTCTAAGAAACTACAGCCTCATATAGCTTAAAAAGAGGTGGCCAGCAGCCAACTTTCAAATAAACACACTCTGCTCTTTCACTGAAAGAAAACATTATCATAATATTAAATTACAAGTCAAATGTTGAAGGTATCTTTCCTTGTGTACAAGATATTATCCTTTGAAGTCATAGAACCCAGAGTGATTTTCACATGAGGGTGACCAAGTAGGAAAAAGGGAAAAAGTAAATAAAACAGTAACATTGGTTGTTTTTCACATTCCTCTCCTGGTTATAGAAACACATGTGTTTGGATAACAAGTTTCTCGTTACCCACATCTTTTTCTTTCCCTGAACTTTAACGCCCCTTATTCTTTATTTCTTGTCTAGGATATGTTACCTTTCTGGTATGCCTCACCATATTGACAAAAAAGGCTAACATTGCAGCTGTACCTTTGTGAAACTTTTTGAAGTCAGATGTTTTATTCAAACTCTTCTTGATGCTGTTGCAAGAAAGAGTAGGAAGCTTGCCAGTGAATCTAACTGAGACAAAGGAGAAATTTCATGACAGAGCTGATAAAAGGCCAGTTTTTGTCCTGCTCCTAGATAGCAAGCCTGTTAGATGAAAGAGACTACTAACAACTAATCTTACTGATTATTGCTATTTTTCTTCTTTTTAAAACAATGCAAATAAAACTTCTTACTCATAGACTAGCGCACTAGTACTTTGTAGAATGCAGAACTGGATGGCCAAGACGGGAAGTCAGGAGAGTGACCTGGCAAAGCAGCATGCGAGTCTGCCTCCTTCTACATTTGTGCCAACAACTATCTTTGGACTTTGTGATCGCACAGTTTCTTGTGCCCTGATCTGTTCCAGCTCAGTTGGGGGCTTTGTCTGCTGCTGACAGGGGTTTTGTTTGGCAGCTGCTAACTGGCCGTCTCTATCACCATGTATCACAATGTATTTGGCATTCTAGATGCTACAAAGAAACAAAAAAATCTGTTTTGTCCTTGAGTTTACTTTGGGTTTTTTGGTTCTGAACTCTCTTCCAGACACTTGCTCTTCATGCAAATTGTACAGTTGCTACCTGTTAAAGGTTGCTATTGACTGTCTCTTAGAAATTCTGATGTTCACTTCTGCTAGCTGGGTAACTGGGTGACATTCTTGGTAAAGTCTTGCTATTCTGGTTTCCCAGCATGTTAGTGTTTTAACTACTTGCCAGTTCATTCGTCTTTAGGTGTAAAGGCATCAAGCACAGGCAGTAACAATTGCATTCTCCTCTCTTTTGTGAGTCTGAACTGGTAAGTGATGAATGATATATGCAATAAATATCAGGTCAAATTACATGCTATTTGTTCAGCTCACTTAGCTTGATACATTTGAACTTCTCTTTCAAATTAATTAACCAAAATGAGAACTGTAGCCATAACTATAGTAATCAAAACGCAGTTTACAGTGTTTTGCTATGTTATTACTGTGAAACTCCACTTCAGAAGAAATGTTAATAGTAGTAGCTCGGTAATAATAGGTACCGTTTCTGAACGGATCTATGCAAGCATCAAACCAAGGACAACCAGGAATATCATGGTTCTAGCAAATCTCTCTCATTCTACACTCTGTGCTCTGTACTTACTGCTGACTCCTCCTCTGGATGCTTTTTTCCAACAGGAGTATTTGTGCTATGTTAGAATAAGAGGTTTGAGTCTCATTCTTGCACTTTCATACTCAGAGCAGTATTTTAAATTACACATCGTGCTTCTGATACCGGACTGCATGTCAATATTCAGAGGACAATAACTGGGAGCTTTTCCTACTGCAAGAATTTTGCTCTTCATGTACCAGCACAATTAGAAGTAGCCATGTAGCTGTAAGCGTCCTTGTATAATTGATGGTTTAACACTATTTTCCACAGTCTCCAAGGAAAAAATCAAATAGCTGGTACCTCTGCATCTTCCTCCCCTTATTAACTACTCTGCTCAAGTTGTATGTGGGTTGTTTGTTTGTTTGTTTGTTTGTTTTAAAGTAGTTTTTGGGGTGGGAGCGGTTTCTTGGGTTTGATTTACTTATTTATTTTTTTAATGATGAATTTACAATACCTTGGGTTTTCTGTTTGATTGATTTATTTAGACTTTTCCTAATCCCTTGATCCTCCTTGAGTTGAGATGAACGTCATCTCTGGGGCAGTGTCAGAAGGGACAAATAGAGGCTCTTGCAGTAGAAGCAACTAACCAGTCAGCCTTTTGTCTTTCTATAGGGGTGGTGTAACTCTTTCTTCTTCTTCCTCCCCTCTTTGTTTTTTATTAAAAGGAACCTGAGAGCAGAGCCCGGTTTAAAGAGAATAGGTAAAGGCAAGGATAACCTTCTTAATAAAGCAGTTAATCGTTAGTAAGGATGTTGAAAGAAAAAGGAGCTAGAGGAAGTTCAGTGTTATATGTTTACTGCTGATTCCACAAGGAGGATTTTGTGATTTAGAAGAGAAAATACAAGATGCCCAATAGCAGGAAATCACAAACAATGTTCTTGAAGATTGGTATGGTCAAACGATATGGGCACTTACTCTTTACAAATGACATTATGTGTATTAGACTCTCCTTTTTTGATTAAACATTAATTTTTCAGCTTCAAACATGGCATCTGGTGCTTTCTCAAAGTGGTAGTTTCATTTTTTTTCTGCTACATTTGTCACTGCCACATCTTGGAAACAACTGTATGTATTGAGCTGGTTGGTTTATATATCCTCAATTTAATCGCTGAGTGTTTTCTCATTATTAAAAATAGATGTTGCAAAATATTTTCCTTGTTTCATTGCTGGGCAGACTGTTGTGCAAATGGCTTTGTGTGTGTGAATATTACATTTGTGTGTGAGGGCACAGTGCACAACTGTGCATGCTCTCTTCAAGGCAAAACTGTACTGAGAAGCACTTTGCATGCAATTTGTGCATGGGACTTTGAGTATTAGCGTGGAAACCGCCTGGGAGCATGCGAGTTTTTAGGCATTTCTCTTTTGCTACCAGTATCCTCGCAGTGTTGCAGAATTCACTGGTAGTCACGCGCTCTTCGGCAGAGAGTGGATTTTGGTAGGTTTTAATGAAACTAGGAGATGGCATTGTTTCTGATATGAAATTGCAAAAGGATGGAATTGTCTGCCACATATGGATTACTTTTCAATCCCTCAATAATCTCCTAACAGATTCATATAGAAGCTGAATATTGGAGAAGAGCTTACAGGATTCCACAGCCAAGGGTCCTGGAGAAGGAAATTAGTGTTGGCTATGATAGTTCTTCCTTCTCCTTTAGGTGAACCAGGAGGGTTGATAAGACAACAGTAATGAAGCCTTTGCATCACGCTTTCCCTTTGTTTTGCTAAAAGCACCTTCCTCAAGAGGCTGATCCCACCATCTGTGTTGTTATACACAGTGACTCAGAGAGTTAATAGCAGAGCAGGAAGGGGAACCCTGCTTGCGAGTAGTGTCTCTGCTAGACATAATGCTCTGGCGTTGAGAGCCTCTGTTCCTATCTGGGAAGAGTTACCAGAGAAAGATGTGTATCTAATAAAACTGCTTTTAATGATGTGTGGAGCATCCTTATAGCTCACTTATGCTGGTACGCAAGGGTTAAGTTCTCAAAGGGGAATCCTTAGATGATGAAGAGCTGTTGGCAGTCATCCTTGTGTCAAAAGTAGATCAAAGAAAAAAGAAGTGCAGCAAATGTGCCTTTGTGCTTGGATAGCCTCTGTAAGCAGAGCAGCCCCTGAGGGATTCTTGGAGCGGTGCATAGGTTTAGAGCATTCCTAAGGCTGTTCCTAGTAAAACAAGGAGGGAAAGGAACATTAAGTAACCTCGAAGATCAAGGGAGCTCAAGGACAGCTTAAAGTCACTTTTGTCTTCTCCACTTAAGTTATGTTGTGTGAAATCAAGTAATTGAAAATAATTTTCTTTTTACTAAGTTGAATTCTATAGGATCAATTCCACATTCACTGTAATAATTCAATCAAAACCTGGATCTGAATATTATATTTCTTTCATTTTCTTGCTGGCACACAATTTGTCTTTTGCTGCAAACTGTTGCACTGCCGTGCCATGGAAGCTGGAGGGCAGGGACACAGAGCTCCTGCCACAGGCCACAAAATGCAGAGGCATCTGGAAGCTGGTAGCTGAACATCTCCTAGAGGGCAGCTGTCTAGCAATTATGTCTCCCATTTCTCTTTTGCCTAATTTTATTGATCGCTCTGGGCAGTTCACAGAGGGTTTTTTTTGGCATCTTAGCATATGAGTTTGTTGAAAACTACATATTCTGTCTCATGGGAAACTGATTTTGGAAATCTTGTTTCATTTCTAATCATGATGAAGACTCAAAATCTTAACATTTTTCACAAACCAAATTGTTCCAAATTTATGCTTTGACTTAATCAAAAGGAGTCATTCAGTATGGCGAACAGTTTGTTTCGAAAGCATGAAAATATTTGCCTTCAGCTAGGTATTACACCATTTTACTGCATTAATGTTACAAACTCTGAACTCAGAGCAGATTACAGAGTAAAGACATGTTTCAACCTTAACAAAATGCTATAATAGTTTCCACGTGAATATTTGGAAGATACTAGTATTTCCCATTAAGTAATGGAACTGGCATTTTCATATAAAAACATGCCATGAGAAAATAGCCACTGCTCAGCATTTTACGATTATTAGCAGAGAGTGAGGCTATGGGTAGTCTTTTGAGGGAGCCCTTCTCTTCCGCTTTCTAATTCTCTCTGCATCTACAGGCTTTATATCTTCCTTCACCTTCCCTTGTGACTAATTATGCCTGTCACATCTATATGTGTGAATTTACGCGTACATATCTCCTTTTAAGCTGCAATCGAAAAACCCTGTAATGAGTCCTGTTCTGAGGGAGTAAAACAATTATATTCCTTCCTCTAAATATATGCACAAGAGCACAACAGTTTTGAAGTGCTGTTGCCTTGGAAGGCAAAATGTATTTCCATCATGTATTCCGTCTTGTTCTTCTTTGGAGCTGCTTGAAAACCTCTATTAAGAGTTGGCCACATGCCCCTTAATTTTATTAATCTCGGAGTTATACATCTAATGTAAGCCAGTCATCCAAGCTCTGTGATGATGGTTCTTTGACGGTTTGTTTTAGAACAGGTATCTTAGGGTGCAATTTAACATCCCTTTCCTCTAATGACAAAGCCAGCTTGAAAGGCTTGCATCCTGCCTCTCCCCCAAGCTTGTCATCCTTCTGGTTTTGACAGTGTAACCATTTGTGTGGCCTGACTGTAAACTAGATCGAAAATATTGAAAGGTTAACCTAAAAAATTTAACCAATGAGAAAGGAAAATTTTCCTTAAGAATGCAGAAATATGAAAAAGTGTTTTAAGATTTGAAAAGGGAATAAAAGGCTTCAAGAATTTTGGTTCATTGAACACTTCTGATATTTTTTTCTTTTTTTTTTTCTTCTTCTTTTTTCCACCTCTGTTTTGGCCAGTTATTACAAAACCAAGAAGATCCATATTCCTTGTGAGAAAAACACAGTTATGCCTCTCTTAATTTAGTTTAAATGTTTCTTTCCCCAGTAATGTGTATGGAGGAGAAAGGGAAGAAAAGGTACCAAATTACAAATTAAGAGTTCGGAATTTGGAATTCTGCTGTCTCCAACACAGACGTGATATAAGCAGAAAATGTATTTTTTTTACACACCATCACCCCAGGAATGGCCAACTTTCAGATGCAAGGCTGTAGCTCAGACCAATGAAATTCTACCAAGAAAAACAGAAGTTGATTTCCAGTGAAGTTTTAGGTCATATGGACAAATCCCTTTTATTCAGAACCAACATTGGTACAACCTGTGTTAGCTTTCAGTATCATGTCTGTACACCACTAGCAGAAATGGAGTAGATGCTTTTTCTGCTAGCCATCACCCCAGCCTGAACAGAGAACAGAAAGTAAGAAGGAGAGCAGAATGGAGCTCCCCTGAACAGTGCATCTCAAAGGTCCTTGGAAAGCCTTCGGACAGTTGGGTAGCATATAATTGATTCCTGGCAGCTTTAATATAGGTAACGCACAATGCAAAACCTAGTCCTTATTATCTATGAGTAATAAGCAGTCAGTATTATAAAAACAGACATATGAGTAATGAGCAGCTGTGCTATAAAAAGAGAAATCTTTCTAAGTTAATGTGACAATATGTGCACACATGAGTATGTGAATGTACACACTGTGCAGTAGATTAGGAGGATGCAGTAGATAGCGTATTTTTGCATTTCAAGAAGTGGTTTTGGCATGCTATTTCTCAACTGTAATTAAAATAGTAATTCAGATCTATTTCAGTAGATGTACGTGTACACTGAAAACTGAGTAAGAAATCGTAATTAGCAAGTTGCTATTCAAAGGCAATATGCCAAGTTAGGGAAGTAGTATCAAGAGGAGGATCCAAGAATTCCATCTTGCATCTTATCTAATGGGTGAGTTTTGTGAGGAAAAATGTAGATAGCATGGGCAAAAGTTTTTCTGGGTGAGTTCTGTTTAATAGCTGTAGCACAGTAGTGGAAACCTGCAATGTACCGTATTTGGTGCCAGAGCTTAAAGAGTTTTTGTTTTTTAAGTGCAGTGTAGTGATTTTATTAAAAACAAAGATTTGAGGCTTGAAAGGATGAGTACACACTCTACAAAGCACTGGAGAGGATAAAGAGTGGTTGGACAACATGATTCAGGAAACATCACTATCCAGGGAAGGAACTGGCCACTGAGTGACCGAATAGAGAAAGTGAGGAAATGAGAGACAAAGCAGCATTTTGTGTAACGAGAGGCAGCCAGGAAGCAGGCATGCTGTGAGCAGTGGGAAAGAGGACTGCAGGAATTTTGTACAATTATAAATGTTTAGTCATTCTGTATGTCATGGAAACTGCAAATGATCTTTGGCAATCCAAGTGAATATTATAACAGGGAGTTGCTCAGTGCCTGGTTGTGAAAAACTCTTCGGATTGATCCACTTACCACGCTTCGAGGAAGATTCTTGTCAGCAGTCAGCAGGTGGGCAAGGAGGTGGCGTTCTGTCTCCTGTGGATGGGATACTAGATAGGATTGCAACATCTGAGTAGGTTCTCTGAAGTAAATAAGCAAGGAGCTACCAAGGATAGTCCATACTAGCATAAATGGCTGGTTTTAGTTTCGCATGCATGTCTATATTCTCTGGGGAAAAGAGGCTGTATGGTTTGACTGGCCTCCAGCTCACTGGAGGGGCAGCAACCTTCTAGACTTGTTAGGCCAGACTTGTTCGGATGGTGTTAAATTAGCAACCAAGGGAAATGACAGAAAAGCGAGAAATAAAAATCACTTGTTTAGCAGAGAGTCAAGGTGTTGAGAATAAAATTAATCAAGGCACCAAGGACTGAAAGAGGAGTTCTTTAATTGCCTGCTGCCAACATGGTGAGGCTGGCTAATAAACAAGTGGCAATGGAATGGAATTACTAACTTCTAAACCTAAATGCTGATAAGCTGGAATTTCTCAGACTAGGAGGGAGCATTCCTGTGACTGGAATCAAAGAATGGAAGTAGGTTGGGAACAGCATCGCATGGCAGAAATGACATTTCCTCTTTCCCCAGCCATTGAACCAAATGATCTTGAAGGCCAAAAGATTGATTAATACCTAAAATAAATGTTGATGTGGTTGCTGATGACTGCTATAGACTGTTAAATCCAACTCAAGACCTGGATGAAATACTAACTAGCCTGTTGTGTGTAAGGGGAGAAAAAAGCTTTTTTGTGTCTGTGTGTTCAAAGCCTTCAATACAAATGGCGTATTGGAGGTTTCATTCTGCCAGCATGACAACATTTTTGCAAATGTTGAGTAGATGACAATATCTGAATGCAAATCCTCATATTACATATTAGGATATTGTCTCAGCAAATAAAGAATTGAGGTAAGAACTGAGCTCAGAACTAAACCCAGATGTTATACAAGTGGAAGTGGTTGTGGCTTCAATACAAACTTCTTTGAAACAGAATAAAATCTGAAGTGGTCTGGTATGTACTTCAGCCTAGATATTCAACTAAGTGGACTTTAGTGCCTAAATAACATCTGAAGGGCTATATCTTGGTACTTCCAGAAGGGGTAAATCTCCCAAAGTTTAAAACAATGTCACACTAACTCAGTCGAAAGAAAGGCTGTGGACAGAAAAATGCAGATGATAATTGAGTTGTTTGTGTAAACAGCTAGAAAGCCACAAACCTATAGCTGAAAGGGGAGGCTATGCTGGTATAAAAAATAAGGAAAAAAGTACATTGCTTGCAGTAAAAGGAAGTTGAAAAGTCGAAAGTTTAGCAATAGGTGAAAGGAAAAGAAATTATGAAGAAGCCAGCAGCAGAGTTAGGAAGTCTAAGGAAGTTTTCCAAGTGCATTAGTAGCAAAAACATCTTAGCGATGATATGAATCTGTCATAGATGTGTGTGGTAGGTTTGTCAATAATTGAGACAAAAAGAAAAAGAGTTCAATAAATATTTAGTTATTAAATATTAGTTATTAAAATGCCTAGTTTGTAAAACAACTGGTCAAGACAGCTTGTGTTCAAGAATTTTGAAAGAACTATCTAAGGAGCTTTAAAAGACATCCGTGTCGAAGTTTTCAGTAAGTGTTGGGATACTGAAGAAATTCTGGAGAACTGGAAGAAAATTAGTGTTGCATTAGTATTTAAAAAGGGTAAATGGAATATGCTGGATGGCTGTATTTAATTACATGTGCTAATATACTCTCTACTCGTGTGAATAAGACTACTTGGAAATACGAAAATTGCTGCCTTAACATCAGTCTGAGTAAAAATATCAGAATACTTGATATAGGATCAAAGAACTTGAAAAGGGTTTATAATTACATGTCAATCTAAAGGGCTTATTTGAAAAGACTTCTTGTTGCAGTGTCATTTTTTTTAATGAGTTTACAAGTTTGACGAAAGTCATAGTAGGACATTCTGATTTCAGTCACATATTTAGATTGGTAACTCTTGATAGGTACTTTAGTGTGTGCCTGGGCTGGTAAAAATCACTGTGTCACATGTAGGTTTAAAATAAAAGTATAAATAGGAATCGTTGTTGATTAACTCTGCCTGTAAGTTTCCTGTAAGGGTAAATTCTGGGCTATGAGCTATTTAACAGTTTTAGCAGTACGTCAGAAGGCAACATAAAAACTGTACTGATAATCTGCTGATAACATAAAGATTAAGACAGGAAAAAATAAGGCAGAGTCCAACTCACCAATGCAATAAAACCAGGTATCTCAAAGGGAAATAATATAGATATGGAGGGTGGGAATACCTGTTCTGGAAGGAAATATGCCAGAGAGAGACTTGATGTCATGGTGGATGATCAACTAAGAGGATTTATTTTGGCCAAAATGACTGATGAGATTGTTGCATGGATAAATAGGGAGATCTCAGGAAGGAGCAGAATGGCCGCATGGCATAGTGTGCGCTGATGTCTGCCTTTCAGCAAGTACCCTGAAAAACTGGAGAGGGCTCTAAGAAGATCCTAAAGTATCACCTTGTATAATAAGCTTTGGCAAGACTGCCTTTTGTCATGTTGCTCCCCTTTTTGACCATTACCTGCAATCTATCTGGACAAAGTACAAAATGAGTGATGAAGTAAGCAAGGGACATGGGGACCAACCAACTAATGAGAAAAGAATAGAAGAGTTTAATAGCAAGCAGCAGGAGATCACAGTGACATTTTCAAGGTGAAAGGTTAATAACTTAAAGCTGTAAACACTCATGAAGGAGAGAGATTATTTATTGAGCTGAAAGTGGAAGGTTTAGGAGTAATTGAAAAATACTAGCATAGGTAGTAGACAAAGAGTCTTCTTTTTGTCTAGTCTGACTTCCTGACGGTCAGATCTGTTAGTCTGTACATTAGTTTATCTTCTCAGAGAGGCAGTGAGAAATATTGAGTTGTTATTTTTGTATTAGATGGGGAGAAACATGAGAAAACACTCTAAAGGAAATTCCTATTTTGGCAGGAAGATAGCTTGGCTGGCCTGGAATCAATTTCCCATCATAAGTTCTATAAGTATTTTCTGTAATTTTTTTTCTCTTCTGCAAAGTAACATCAGGATTCAGGAAAAAATTCAGCCCTGCAGGTGTCTGAATGCTTTTTTCTGTAAGATAGTGAAAGAAATGGAATTACCTTCTGAGTGCTGGAGGCTTCTGATTTTACCATGTTCAATTACAGAAAAAGCAATGGATTTGTGCTGTGCTGTTAAAAGATCCCATATTTTTGCTGTGACAGTTGAATATTGTTACATTTACTGTTTTTTTCCTGATGATTCTATGTTCCTTAATGGCAGACTTAACTTAAAATCATGGATCTCCTTTCTCTCCATCTTGTTTTTCTTTTCATTTAAATCATTGCCTTTTGCTGATCAAGACAGAGAAATCATTGTTGTGCTTTAACCCCAGCCGGCACCTCAGCCCCACCCAGCCGCTTGCTCACTCCCCCCCGGTGGGATGGGGGAGAGAATTGGAAGGGTAAAAGTGAAAGAACTCGTGGGTTGAGATAAAGACAGTTTAATAGGTAAAGCAAAAGCCGTGCACGCAAGCAAAGCAAAGCAAGGAATTCATTCACTCCTTCCCATCGGCAGGCAGGGGTTCAGCCATCTCCAGGAAAGCAGGGCTCCATCACGCGTAACGATGACTTGGGAAGACAAAATGCCATCGCTCCGAGTGTCCCCCCTTCCTTCTTCTTCCCCCAGCTTTATATGCTGAGCATGACATCATATGGTATGGAATATCCCTTTGGTCAGTTGGGGTTGGCTGTCCCATTCGTGTCCCCTCCCAACTCCTTGTGCACCCCCAGCCTGCTCACTGGTGGGGTGGGGTGAGGAGCAGCAAAGGCCTTGACTGTGTGTAAGCACTGCTCAGCAGTAACGAAAACATCCCTGTGTTATCCACACTGTTTTCAGCACAAATCCAAAACATTGCCCCATACCAGCTACTGTGAAGAAAATTAACTCTATCTCAGCCAAAACAGCACAATCATGTAGTTGATAAGAGATAGTCTTTATTATTTGTTTAATGCTGAAATTCATGTCATACAAAAATTGCATACAAGCATGTATGAGAGGATATAATGTGGGGTTATTGGAAGCATCTGCTGCAGCATGATGCTGTTGTGTTCTAAAGTTATTTTTTCCTTGGAACCCCATGAAGACTGATGGCTGTCTTCAGTACTATAATAAAAGATGGAAGGATACAGCATTCTCCTGCTAGGAGACATTTTGCAGCATTTTACTCACTGTGTAATGCACATTGTCATATATATTAAAATGAAAATTGTTTTAGCAGTTTAAAATCAGACCAGATATTGCTGAAAGACTAAAAGCAGTGGTAAGTTTGAAAAAGTTGAACATACGTTTTGGTTTTGGGATTTTTTTTGTTTTTCTTTTTCTAGATCCTTCTGTATGTTTTCATAATGTTACTGTTCAAATTAGTTCTGTCGAGAATATCTTAGCTGCTATCAATGGCATGTATATACATCTTTGTCTCAACTGCAATTCATGTGAATAGGATTCCTGTCTCCTCTGACATGATTTCACATTTTTATATTGCTGAATTCATAACCCACATGGCTGAGGTTTGAAAGCAACTAATTTTACGTCTCTCTGTCTTTGAACATCTTTTGAAAACAAGTATGTTTCTTCTGGTCAACTTGTTTATGATTCCTAGAAAAGAAAAGACCAGGGACAGTCTTAAATAAAGATTACTGCATGTTTAGTTTGGGACTTGTGTATTTTCACATGCATAGATTAAATAAATAAAAAAGCTATTGTTGGTATGAGTTGTTCCAAAGAGAAGTCACAAGGTACTGGATATTTAATTGTCAGAAGTGCTACAATAAATAATAATTTTGGTAAATTTGTTTTATTTTGAATAGCAAAAATTTGATCCAGAAGAACACCTCCGTTTAAAACCAGCTAATCTTAACATGCTGGATTTAATAATCACAGTAGTGAAGTAGAAAATAATTTCTATGGCCTTTTGTATCTTCTGAGATTTTGGTCTTTTTTTCCAGCACAACCAAACTTTACATCAAGACTCTAAGATTTGATCTGAATAAAAATGCACAAATGTGTATGTATCGGTGTCATAATTATGATCAAATGTCACAGTTAGCAATGAAGGGTTTTATAGATATATGACAAAGGATCCCTGAGATAGAGCAGTGCAGGCAGATTAATAAGAAGGGTGTTGGAGAGAGTATGTATTACTAGATACAGATACAAGAAAGTTACCTGATTCCTTTGAAAATCCATGCTTCATGCCTGGCAGTAAGAAAGAAATCTGTTCTCTGAATATGTGCAATGATGCAAAGGTTTCATTAGCGTTAGTTTCAGATGGGGCGTTGTTCTTGTGTGGTGAAGATGAGAGCACTTATGCAGGTCCTCCCAAAAGATTGCTGATAAATCCATGTCATGTATTGTATAGCTAACGTATTTTACAGTTGAACTCTTCTTCTAATCATAGAATCATAGAATGGTTTGAGTCAGAAGGGACCTTTAAAGATCGTCTAGTCCAATCCCCCTGCCATGGGCAGGGACATCTTTCACTAGATCAGGTTGCTCAAAGCCCCATCCAACATGAATGCTTTAGAGGTGTCGTTGTTGGCAGGCAGCTAGATGCACTGTTACTGCAACATGGGCACTACTGGAATATACAGTGTCTCTTTAGAGGTTATATACTGGTAAAAATGGGGGTGGATAAAGAATAGTAAAGAACACATTAATAAGGAAAGTATTTTGTTGTAGTTATGTTTCTGGGAAGTGGTAGGGCTATTTTGAAACATCATCAGGACAATACCGCACCAGTACGCTGTAATGAGGGTGCGTGTAGTGTAACAGAGCTTTGAATATATGTTCGTGTTTAACAATATGGGAGCATAGTTTTGTATAGAAACACCCAACTCTTCCCATGTCCTTTTTGTTTTGTTATAGTTATTCTCTCCTGTCCTGGATCACATGAAGAAAACTCTTCTTCACCAAATCCACCTCAGAAGCTCTCCCTGATAAAAAACAGGATGGTGTCATTGCATCAGCCTTCTAAACCAGGTACTGCAAGTCCTCTTCCTTTCATGCTCCTTATTTCTACTTCAGAATCTAGGTGTAAGATAGATGCTGGCAGTCACAAGGACCCTTTACCAGAAAGCTGTGCCACTGGCTTTCTGACTGGAAATGGAGCAATGACTTAAAAAAGGCCAGTGTAACCTTAAGGTAATCCCTTACTTCCTCATAAAAAAACCCCAAAACAAAACACAGAAAAAAAGAAAAAAAAGAAAAAAATTGGAAAAAAAAAAAGAAAATAAAAAGAATAATCATCTCCATCAGCACAGTGAAATCCACCAGACTTGGGTTTGGGAGTTCTTGAAATAAAAGCTAAGTAATGGAGCTGCTTTCCAGCAACTATAGAACAAACTGCCTTTCTTGGTACCGAATGAAGATTTTTTCAACTGGAGTTTTCTTTTTCTAGGCATTGTAAAAGCCCAGTGAGATGGACAAAATGCTTGTGAGATAGGAAGGATGAATTTGGTCTTACTGTGGTGCCAGGATAGGTGTAGCAAATACTATACTGTACAAATGCCTAAGAGAAATGAGCCAGTCGCTGTCAGTGGTGTGGAAACTTGGAAACTGAAGTGTCGCCTTTTCATTTAGTGAAATAATCACAGAATGGTTGAGGTTGGAAGGGACCTCTTGAGATCATCTAGTTCAACCCTTCTGGCTCAAGTAAAGTCAGCTAGAGCCAGTTGCCCATGACCATGTCTAGATGGCTTTTGAATATCTCCACAAATGGAGACTGCACAACTTCTCTGGGCAACCTGTTCCAGTGTTTGACCACTCCTATGGTAAAAAAGTGTTTTCTTGTGTTCACATTGAATTTCCTGTTTTTTTAATTTGTGCCCATTGCATTTTGTTCTGTCAGTGGACTCCACTGAGAAATGTCTGGCTTCCTCTTCATTCCCTCCCATCAAGTGTGTACACATTGATAAAATCCCCTTGATTTTCTCTTCTACAGGCTGAACAGTCCCAGCTCTGTCAGCCTCTCCTCTTATGAAAGATGCTCCAATCCCTCAATCATCTTTGTGGACTTATGCTGAACTTCTTCCAGTAAGTCCGTATCTTTCTTGCATGGGGGGGCCCAGAGCAGGGCACAGTACTCCAGATGTGGTCTCACCAGTGCTGAGTAGAGAAGAAGGATCACCTCTCTTGATCTGCTGGCAATTAGGATCACCTCTCTCAATCCTAATGCAGCCCAGAAGGCTGTTGGCCACCTTTGTCACAAGGGTGCATTGATGGCTCATGGACAGCTTGTTGTCCACCAGGACCCCAAAGTCCTTCTCGACTGGCTTTGCAGCCACTCAGCCCCCAGCATGTACTGGTGCCAGGGGTTATTCCTCCCCAGGTGCAGGACTTGGCATTTCCTTCTGTTGAGCTTCAAGAGGTTCCTATCGGCCCAATCTCCAGCCTGTCCAGGCTACTCTGAATGGCAGCACAACCATCTGGCGTGTCAGCTGCTCCTCCCTGTTTTGTACCTCTGTGAACTTGCTGAGGGTGCACTCTGCCCCTTCGGTCCTGGTCGTTAATGAAGGTGCTAAACAATAAAGAAAGGCCTGTGCATGCTAGAAAAGTCACATACATTCCTCACAGGACCTAGACTTGCCAGAGAGGAGTTCCTTATGGTAACATCTTGCAGATGGTATCTAAGTCTTTAAAGTGTGAACCTCCTTTCTGACATGCCCTGTGGCTGTCCATGAGCTTTCTTCAACCTAAGCTTCTTCAGAGCACTTTTTTAACACCTTAAAATAAGTCCTTTGCTGATTGTAGTAATATAGATATATTTGTCTCTCTATTTTACTTTTTTCTTTTTCATTTCTGTCACATTTTGCCTTTCTGGGGACCTACCCTTGAAGTTCTCCAGGTTCATAGGTGCTAAGCAAAGCTGGATATGAAGCATCTGTAAGGTGGTACACAGTAGTGTCAGAGGTTGCAGCTTTCATTGTTCTCTTATACTGTGACCACATGAGTGTACCCAGTTCTTTTGCTCTGCGATTTATGCTAAACAACAGCTTCTTGTTGATTGATCGTTCCGTCACAGTGCAATACACGTGATCCGTTGCCAGAAAGCTCAGAGGCCGTTTTTTACCACGTGTCAACAACTTCTCTGATCTATTTCAGACTCTTCTTCCAGGCGTTCAGATCCTCTCAGGTTGTGGCAGATAGGCTTTATATAGCCCGGAGAGTATGGGAATTAGGTGCTTTTGAAGGAGAACGTTGTGTTCACATATCTGAGCTGCAAACTGCTTTGTTATGTGAGGAACGTTCTAAGGATTAAGTCTGCATTGGTACAGTCCTTGCTACTGCAAGCAGGGGTATTGGTAAGATTTAATGAAATGATTTTGTCATAAATATTCATTTCAAGTAATCCTCTATTTAAAAAAGAAAAGGAATTTTTTCATTCCCAAGCTCTCACTTTGCTCTTTTGCACTGTCATGGTGTTGTGAGAGAAATTGCTTTCTGGGTTTTATGACCAACTAGTTTTTTACCTGATAAAAATGTTACTACTACTGACAATAAGTCTGTGGGTAGTGAGTTAACCTGTCAAACTTCAATAAATTTGAAACAGCACAGCAGGTCTGGATCAGGACTCTGCTTTGTCTCACACAGCCATGGAGTTTCTGAGCTATTGAGATCCCTAAAGCCAAAAGTTTTACTGGATCATCAAACCTTAGCCTGAAGCTGTGCACAGACATCTAGAGAGTGGCTCGTGTCCTCCTTCCAGTGCCCTGCTGGAAGGTGGCATTGCATATGCACATGAACAATTTGACAGTTCACCTGCTTGTGGCTTCCATTTAAAAATGATGGGCTGAACGGTGCAGTAGACCTTCGCTAAGCTGCATGGATCTGATGAGGTGGGCTGAGAAGCTATTCAGGTGGTTGGCCCAGCTGGTAGGTTGAGAAAGACGGTAACCTCCAGCGGCAAGCAGGCCAGACAGGGCTGGGGACGATGTGTGTCGGTGGGAGTTCACAGCTGTCCCAAGCCACAGTGATGTGCAACTCTGTAACATCTGTGGTTTTCTCTTACCCCTGCACATTCGGTGCTGTTTCATAAAAATGTAGTTACAATTAACTTTAAAAATTAGGAAAACTTGTCTACTTCGGCTGTTGCACTCAAAAGATGCTTCCATTTCTTCTTTTTCTGAGAGTTTAGTTAAAGTATAGCCAATCTTCTGGAGGCTCTTATGTTTTTATTTCTGGTCCGCCTGTGTTGCCTGTGCAACCACCTGTCCTTTTTATATCCCAACCTTAATTCTGTTCTTTTTACCTTTCTTTCCTCCTTCCTAGGAATAGAGCTAGCAAAGGGATAACATTATGTTGTTCGTGTTTGCAGGGTCTGAATACCCTCTGAATCTCAGGATCCCAAATACAAAAGTCTCTTATTATTTCTTATATGGCCTGGGGGTCTTCCAGTTATTACTGTAATATTATTATTACTACTGAAAATAAATATCATGCAAGTTAATATCAGCTTACCATATCTATTCAGCCCCACTCTGTGTGGGAGAACTTTGTGCGGCTAACATCCCTTCAGGGAGTTTATATTAGATTGATGAGAGAACAGTGAATTACTTCTTGTCTGGTTTATAATATGCTGATTATGAAAAATTCTGGCCAGGATGATCTAGTGTTCTCAGTGCTGTGAATGGACTCTGGAGTTTGTTAAGAGGATGTTCTTGTCCATCCTGCTGGAGGAGAGCAAAACTGTTAAAAAAAAAAAAAAAATTAAAAATATGTAAAGCTAGCATTGCTCAGCTATTTTGCTTGAGACCCTGTCAAGCTCTTTCGATTGCTGAGAGAGGGTTGACCTTAGAGTTTCGTTTGTTCCTCTCTGTGAAAATGCTAAATCCATACAGTTTCAATATCCTTGCTGCACTAGATATTATTCTCATTCAGGATTTTATGTATATGTGGGCTAGACCTTCCACTGCTGTAAATTCACTGTTGATACCGGTGGGAGGATGCTGATTTACACCTGCCAAGAATTTGCAGGGTTGTTTTTCTTTCTGGCATGTTCCTGCACCCACCCTGGGAGAGACTCTGTTGTTATTGCACAAGACAAACTTTCTTTTTTCCCTTCAACTCTTCCATTTCTTGGGAGAGATAGCCCCCCCACACTGCAGATCTGCTCATTCATGTGCCTGCATCACCTCTGCCCCTTGCACTGGGGGAGGCCTCAATGAAACCTTTGGTTTCTCATAACAGAAATCTCTTGTATCATCGGCTCAAGCTGTTCATGGGTGACGTCTACAGACAACTTTGGAAAACCGGACTGGGTGTTATCTTCAGTTGGTGTCCTGCTATCTCAGGAGAGGCAGCAGCTGCTTCTGGAAAACAGTTCCTCCCGTGGAGATGTTGAAGGTAGGCAGAGTTACAGTTCCCCTCGAATGGGCATCTGCTTTCTCCCGGCACTGTTAGCAGCTGTGGGTGGCAGTAACAGGAGCCAGCAGGCTGAGGCCTCAGGCACATGTCACTAAAAATACTGCCATACACTGGTGCTGGTGCACAACTCCTAAGTGCGCTGTCAGTGCCCAAGAGTCACTGAGAGCGATATAATGTATGTGTACTGCCTGAGTTGTGTGTGTATGTATGTATGTACAGCCAGCCCCTTTGTATACTCCTTTTGTATCTCCCTGTTTTAGGATAAGCTACTTTTGCTTACAGAGACTGGATTTTTCTTAGGAAATTCAGTCCTTTATAAGCCAGGGCTGGCTCCGCGTTTGCTGTCTGACCTGGAAAGTCTTTGGCTTTTGTTTTGTTGGATGTATCTTCACTCTGCTTTGTTTGGTTTCTTCTCTTCTCATTCCTTCTATCACTTCTTTACTTATTTCCCTCATTTTTACTTTATTCTCCTTTCTCTACTTCCTGTTATTTTTGGGTTTTGTGCATAGTCCTCTCCTTTCTTCTCATGATTCCTTTCTTCAAACTCCTTATCCGTTTTCCTATTATTATCTCTCTTCCATCCACACTGTGTGTCTCTTCTTTTTTTTTTTTTTTTCTTTTTTCCTCACAGGGGACATTTTCCTCCTGAACACCAGTAGGCTCCCAGATAGATGTGAGTTCAGCCTGCATAGCCCCATCCTGCCTGGGAGCTTGGACTCTTGCTTGCTGGAACTGGCCATATATTCACAGGATGCTGTTCCTCTCCTCCAGAGGTTCACAGTTGAAATCAGATATGTGGAGACAAACAGAAATATAATAATTTCTCTGAGAGTTGGCCACGAGGAGGATGCCGGGTAAGACAATCAATTTGCAGCTGTTTAGACTTTGAATTGCAGGATAGGGTGGAGTCCCTCCAGGCCACTGTTTATCAGTGTCTTCTCCCTTCTTGAGATCATTGCTGCTGTTACAGCAGAAAATGAAGGTAGAACTGTCAGGACTGAAGCGTGCAGCTTCCTGACAGGATGTCTGTAACAGGCCCAGGTTTTGTGTGTCCCCTTTGCAGAGAACACACTTGCTTAGAACTCACTCTTCTTCCCTCACGTTTGGAAGGGTCAAGAGTGGTTGACTCTCTCACTGATGCTAGGACTATAGCTGTAAAATGTACTGAATCTAAAGACTGCCTTGGCAACATGACTGATATCTCTAAGTATTCAAGGGGTTCTATCATTCTTACAAGGGTCACATTTCTCATTTTGAGGTAACGTTAATTTTACCTCTTTTGTAATTTCCTCCTTCTGTCTGCTAAGTTCAGGAGCATCGTCTTTGCTTCACTTGCAGAGTTCAGGGAGGGGAAAAAGAGAGGCTAGAGGTGAGAAGAGGTGAAGACAAAAAAAGAAAGTGCAGCAACCCTGGATCTTGTACCATATTCTCTTCTCTTTGATCTTCCCAGTGTTTTACTTTTTCATTCCTGCATGTAAGGAGGAGAAAGGGGCAAAAGGAATGAATCACAACAGGAAAAGAAGGAGAAAAGTCCACGTGTCATCTGATTTTCCCATTTTCCATGTGCTTGTTTTTCCTTTGCTGTAATCTGCCTTGTAAGAACGTGAGTCAGACACACAACAGAGCTTTTTATTTCCATCACCTGACTGACTCCCATGAAGAACTTAAGCAATAGATCCCAGTTCTTGTTTTCTTTGAATTCTTTGGCACTCCCCAGGCTGCCATGGAGATCTGTAGCCAAGACTCCTGGTCAGCCAAACATAGCAGAGTTTGACTAAAAAAACGTATTTATTTTCTTTCAGATCCCTCTCTCTCTCTCCTTTAGCTATTGCTCGCTTCCTTCCTGGCTACGCCTTCCCCTTCTTGCCAATTTCACAAGGAATCTGTTGCATTTTCTGGGATCAGTTTCTAATGTCCTTTTTTACCTATAACTGCCCTTGCTGCTTTGAGTATTTGACAAACCTCTGCAACTGCAGCCACAGCTCCATTTCCCTGCATAAACTCATAAAATACCCTTTTGATATACCTAGCTGGCCAGACCAGGCTTTGATCACAATCACTGCAACATCACTGGAATGGATCATAGATGTTGTTTAACAGCTTATTTGAGCATTGCAAAGCAATTCTACATGAAATCAAGATTATCATCTTTCTAGAAGTGATGGCATTTAGATTTATTAGAATAGAGTTAGCTTTACTGGAAGTTGGCATAGACGCTGGTATTACTTTTTCTTACTGAGTGAAATGAAGCACTGGTAAGCTCAGAGGGTTTAGTATTAAGGTTTTAAAGATGAAAAGTGACTGAGTGCTGTTTAAAATCAAGATAGAAAGGAGGGGAAGGAACAGAGACAAAGCAGAGTTAGGAACCACGTTAGGTCAAATACCCTTCCTTTCCCCCCTCTTTATAGGGAAACTCTTTAAAATCTCTGCACAATTCCAGAAAAATCTGAGCATGCAGGCAGGACAAAATTTATTTCTAACACAGTGATTGAGCTGCTTCTTACTAGGCAGGTAGTCTGAAATGAACATTTGCTCCATGACTAAGATTTTAACAACATTGGTAATTAAGAAGAGAGACCATCCTGAAGCGTTCCTGCTTTCCAGGGGCTTTCCATAGGGAGTCCAGGGGCTTTCCATAGGGAGTGGGAGTTCTACAAGCTTTTCTGTGTTAACCAAACACTGCCGCACAATTTAGAGCAGAACAAGGAGGACAAGGAGCAAATGAGCTTGAGATAGATGCCTATGTGTAGTACATAGTTTAGCCATTGACAGTTACTACCAAGGGATTGTCTTGAGATCAAAGTAGAAACTTAGATATAGAAAAAAGGCTAGGTGTCACTTCTTCAGATAATTAGGCACTCCAGAAAATCCTGCTTCAGTCCCTTCTGTCACCCCTCAATTCCAGGATCGAGCTATACTTCATCATAAATTCCAGCTGCACCAGACCGCTTCAGCGAACTGTTCTCTTTCTGGACCTAGAAATCTTCTCCTGATGGTGTTTCCTCCTTCAGGATCCATCAGCTACACAGTTCCCAAAAGCTTAGAGATATGTCATGCATGAGAGGAAGTTGCTGTCTTGTCCACCTCGCTAACTACTAGGATTTATCATTAAATCAGTAATATTGAAGCTGCCACTCATTTTTCACACATGTACCTTAGTGAAAGAACAAAGAAACAGATGGACCTTCAGACACCATGTCCTCTGAACAAGTAGGGCAAAGTCACAGTATTTATTGTTGTATACCACACTTATACGGTGTGGGTATTCTGAGTTACTACCATTAGAGGGAGAACCACTGAGGGATTGAGGTGTTTGAAACTCTATATATTTACAAAAAATATATAAAATTATATTTCTCATTATCTCAGTAGAGCTCAAACATCAAGAGCCTGTAGCTTTGCTTGCAAGTCCAAGCCTTCTTCATCTGGCATTTGGCTCAGAAAGCTGTCTTTGCTTTCTCAGGGTGTCGTGGTTTAACCTGGCAGGCAGCCAAATATCACGCAGCCGCTCGCTCACTAGAAATTTAACCCTATCCCAGCCAAAACCAGGACACAGGGTTACAGTTACGGTGCTTGTTCAGGTCACATCTAATGTCTTTTTTACTATTTTGCTTATCCTATGTTTTCCCTCTTTACCACGCAGACCCAGAAACAGTCACAGCTGAAAATTCTTCCGAGTCCTGTGTGCTTTTGTTTTGAATGGTTTCATATGCTTGTGTTTGTTGTTGACCACAATTATTTCAGTGTTGTCAGCTGAAACTGTTTCAGTAAGGAGCTAGTTTCTTTCAACTCTAACTACTCAGTGAAAATAAAAAAGCATCACTTGGGGCAGGGATAATCTTTTCCTTTTCCGTGATCAATAAGCCAAGTTGATTTTGTTCTGTTTTCTTTCTGAAGTATAAGGCACTAGCCATGATAGTCTTGGTAGGTCAAAAAGTTCATGGCCACGTGCACACATGGGTTTTAAGTTAGCCAAGCTCACAAAACAATTATTGCTTAGTTTTTTGTGTCTTCCCCCTTTTTTTGGGGGGGGGGTGGTGGTGCTAAATGCCCTGCCTGCTTCTGAGACGCTTGTAGAAACTTACCATCTTTGACATTTCTGTTCTACTAATGTGGTTGTTTTTATCCACAAAAGTTATTTAACTTCTACTATTGTACATGGAAACGTTGCCATATAGCTAATCTGAACATCTAGAAACATGTATGGTCATTTGGGTTTCACAAATTAGGTGTCCAACTACATAAGCCTTTGAAAGGGAGTAGTCTGGTAAGCGTCCTCAGAAAATGCCTGATATGTACTGACAACAATGAGCACGGCCATTTCGGTTAAAAAATGCAGCTAGAAAAGGAGAGACTGTCCAGCTGTTACATAAGACTATGATTTTTGAACACTAACCTGGGAGTATGATTTACTGCCCCTCATGCTTCTATTGAAATTGCACCCAAAAATACACTGGGTCAAATAAGAACCCTCTAACTGGTTGGTGAAGGCAAGAGGGGTAGGCGTGTGTTCTGCTCTCTCATCTATTTCCTTTTAGATCCAATGGCTAGAACTGGATGTTTGTGAAGACTTCCAGATAACAACTCCCTGTATGTAGAAGAGTAATGTAAAGCTTCTAATTTGTATGCTCACTGATTGAGTCTAGACGTGTAGATGAGGCGCTTAGGGACATGGTTTAGTGGGCATGGTAGTGTTGGGTTGATGGTTGGACTCGATGATCTTAGAGGTCTTTTCCAACCTTAATGATTCTATGATTCTAGAAGCATTTAGCATACATACCTTTGTGCAATAACCCATGCAGTGAGTCTCCCTAATTCAGAAAAGGTTTCAACTTTCCTGTTCAGCTTTATTGAATTTTTCACCCTTAATGAAGAAATTGTTGTTCTTAAAATAGTCTTTCTTAAAATTAATGATCAGTTACCTTTGTTGGATGTGGAAAGGCATGGCATAGAAAGGATTGGTAAGGAGAGGGAGGAAAACTTTTGCTCAGCAGAGGAGATTGAGAGGGTAATGAAAATAAAAAATTCAAAATACAAATCAAAATTGAAATTATAGGTTTGCAGGGTGAATCTTGAATTCTCTTGCCTTAAGCATTAGGTTGCTTGCTACTCCAAACTTTCTATCCATGCAAATTTCTCAAAGTTATGTCAAACTCTGATAGCCCTTCCATACATACAGATCAATTTTAACATCTCTATGTAGAAGAAGAGTAATATTACCTCATTACTTGAGATCTGGTTTGACATAAAATCAATAGTAAAGGTATTGCCAAGCTTGGCTTATCTGGAAGCCTGCTGCAATGATCCATCTTCTGCCAGATCGACAATGGGCTTCGTTCCTGATTCCATTAAGAAAATTAAATTGGCTCTGACTAGCCCCTGTTTGGATAGTAGGACCAAGCAAAGAAGGTGTAATTATTTACAGCATTAGAAATCTTGCTGCGGTTGGATCTTGGCGTGGAGGCTTTCTCTGAAGGGGAATACCCTGATGATGATGAGACTCCGTACACGGAAGTATTCTGGGTGATGCAAAGCTACTTGTCATTTTTGCGGTCTCTGGGTGCTTGCCAGCTTTTCCTGTGGTGTTATAAATGGAGTCAAATTTCACTACTAGAGATATTTCAGTGCAGAACTAGAATGTCTCATGGGACCGTAGGGCTCTGACTCAGAAGAGCTGCCAGTTCACACAAGTAGTGGCTTAAGATAGTGGCCTTGCTCTTCTACCAGATGCCACAGTCCTTCCAGCAGAAATGGCAGAATGGACATTGTGTCTTTCTCAGTTGTGACATTTCAGAGGTTGGTTTATTGACTTAGATCAGCATTGATTTTCATTTATTTTGATATATCAGGCTATAAATGGCAAGTTCCAAAGTGTCTGGCTCATAAACCATGTAGGATTAAGGTGCAGCAGCTAGTCATTGTTTTAAGCTGCGGGGCAGTAATCTCTTTAGTTGCTACCGCTAAATGTAACACTGGTTGTGAATCAGAGGCTGTGTGCTACAGGTCCCTGCACTCAGGGGTGTGATAACACTGGCGATACCGTGATGTCTCAGCTAGGTGATGGGTTATAACTTGGTGGAGGTATTAGAACTATGTCTCAGCGCTTGGAAGGTCTAGTATGCTTAATAGGCAAATTCAAAAGATTTAAAGACTGTCCTTACCTTCAGTGGCTCATTGAACCAATTTGATTAAGACTCATTGGGTTTTGTGGCCAACAGGTTGCAATGGAGTGATGAACAAAGCCGTGTCACGTAGCAGAAGTTCTGGGTCAGTGCTGAATGCTCTCGTATGTTGTGCCACAGTGTTGCAGGGGGGAATATATTTATTAGTGTATTTACAAGATATATTTATAAGTGTTGAACATTCCCGAAGCTGCACTGTAATACAAAATGAAAGCAAAGCAGTCGTTCTCCTTTGTTGGGTAGTAGAGATGGTGCAGTTGTGGTTCAGGGCTGGAGATTTCTGAAGCTGAATTAAATTACATTGAACTATTGCATATGATGTGATGGGACAGGAAACGGGAGAAATAGGGTCATCTTGATAAGAAGAGCTCAACTTCAGATGAGTTTAGGGTATCTGTGGGTATTTATGTGTGTGTACAATGGTGAAAGTGGAAGATGGTGGGATGCCACGGAAGGGATAGTAAGAAACTCTCACCAGAAAAGGTATATAGTCGGTTTGTGGCGGAAAGAATGAGTTAGGTAACTAATCAGTGGCAAGCAAAAGTGGAGAGGGTGATAAACAATTAAAGTTGCTTTGGGTTTTTTGCAAGTTGCAAACTAGGAGGTTTGTGACTTTCACAAACAGTAGGGATGAGTTTGTTGTCCAGGAGTTGCCTTCTAATGCATTTCCGGTGCAAGACGAGGGCTAGATGATCACTTCATGGCAGCTGAAGGCATCTCCCAAATGAAAAAGTAATACTAGGAGCAGAGCCTGAGCAACACATCTTGACACTGTGGCCTGGCCTCCTTATCATCCCACTGGCACTGACTTAGAGTCACTCGTCCAGGGTGCCCCCGGCAACATCAGCAGCATGTAGGGTATGGGTAAGTTTATCTCTGTCCGGTGCTCTTTTCAGAAAAAAGCTTAGAAGAAGAATTCCTTTGTCACTATCCTTGCTACAACCCCTTTACAAAATAATAACATATAGTTTTAACTCTATTTTATTGTCTTGTTAACATGAAGTAGAAGGACATTTTTTAAAAATAAAAATAAAATAAAAATATTTTTAAGAATCCTGCTGGATTTTTTTAATGACACCTGGATACCCTGACTTCCATCAGACTGATTTGAGTGAAATACTTTGAAAATTCCCATTTGGTATCTCTCTCTGGCTTTTGATGCCTAACAACCATCTTTAAAATTAGAGTGCATGGGACCATCTGTCTTTCTCTGAACTGCCACAAGAGCTGCACAGTTGAGAAACCTTTGCTGTCTAGGGGCTATGGCATGTGTTCTGTGGTGAAATGTAAATTGCCAGAGCAATCTGCATTTTCTGGAACACCATTTCTTTTCTTCCCCTTGCTTTGTGGGTGCACTCTAGCTTGTTAAGCTGGGAGATTAGATAGAGAACGCACAGAAGAAGGTTCTCACACTTGACACAACCAAGAAGCATTCAGGGCCAGACATTTACTTCCAGAACATACAATGTCAGTGTTAGCTTGAGGAGATCCTTGTGCAGCTGCTTCGTTGATCTGTACTTGCCAGAGCAAACCATATATGTGGAAGGCAGCTATGGGGGTGTGTGTCCAAAATTGGTGATAATGTAAGCCCCATTTTAACGGAAGAATCATTGGGAATGGTTGGATCTTTTCATCATTAGCAATAGGATCTGCAGCAAAGATAACTGAACGTGAGCTTGGTAGGCTGAACATCACTTGTTTTATATTAACACCTGTTTGTTATGTTGGAGTTCACATTGATTGATCTATTCCCCGTATGAATACTGTTACTTCTATTTAGTACAGTGCAGAGCCCTTATGCTAGAGACTCCATGGATTCCAGTGTGTTGTGTGTATGTCTGATAGCTCTTTGTTGTCTTCCAGGATGAAATGGAAATACCTGATGGCCCAGATTGGCCGAATAGAAAGACCTTTTAAAATCACCTTACTGTATTCAAACTGTGGAGCACAAGAGGTTGGAGTACTGGCAGTGGGCTCCTTGCAGCTCAGGAACTGCTTTCATGGTATGTTGCAATACAGTCAGGTTTGGAATAACCAAATACAGTCAGAAAAGAGAGCAGCATCTTCACCAAAATTGATGAGTGTGATCAAGGAGTTGGTTAGATGGGAGATAAATGAAAGCTGAGTCTCCTCTGGGGTTTCTGGCGTTGCTTACCTGTCAAGGGTCACATTTGCATGTGTTTTATGGGCATGCAAACATGTTTACATGCTCCGAAGGCAGGGTTGAAGCTCAGAATTACAGAACTGATTTAAGTGATCCTCTCTGCTTTTCAGATTTGCTTTGCTTGATCTTTGTGCGAGAAAACAACAGGGCTTACGCTGCATCCAGCAACAGGGATGGAAAAAAGTCTTTGCCTAGATTATTTTAGCATTTAATATTTTTCTTTCTTAAATAATCAAGAACAAAAGACTACCATATGTCACCAAAGCCTTTTCGATACTGGGGTTCTGTCTTCCAAATCTATAAAGAAAAGAAACATTGATCTGCACTCCATGGGGTCTGTTTGCTACTGCCAGGCTGAGAACTTCTGTCTAAAATGAAAATAATTGGAATGTAATTATTTTCTCCAAAGTACCGAGTGCTCAGCTCAGAAATGCTCAGTTTTACCTGGCACTTACACTCCTGTTGTGAATGTTGTGTAAATGATCCTCAGTAGCTGTGCAGAACCTTGCTAATGTCATTTAGGCTTCTTGGAAGTACAAGAGTCTGTCGGCACAGGCAGCCTGCAGGTTGGAGACGTAATCATCTTCACTTCCTGGTTTTCATGCGTTAATATAATCCCCTTGCCTCCGTTTTGCAGACACCGTAGAAATAGCTTGGAATGTAATGTAAAAAGCTTCAAATGTAAAAAGAGAATACAGAGCATTTCATAATATATCACGAGACTGGTTTTGATCATATTAGAGATTTAATTTTATTGCACTTATTAATCTTTTAATTTAACAAACGTTATATTTTTAATGCAATGGTTTTTTTTACAGTCATGGAGTTTTGAGGGGATGCATACAGTCTGAAGCACTATGTTAAACACTCCCAAACAGTCCCTAAATAAGCTGATGCATGTACCCAGCACAACACAGTGCCATGAAGAAATACTATTTCGGATTATCTGGATTGCTGCAGAGGTGTCCTTTTCTCTTGCTTCTGGAATTGTTTCCCTAACTTTTGCATTTTTTCCAGAGCAGTAACAATCCCAGTGGAACTTCTGTGCAGACCTCTGCTAAAGGGTCCAAAAGAGACCTACACAAACCTGCAGGTCCAAAACAGACCTGTGCACACACACATCTACAGGACGGGCATCGTGCATTAAGAGTCAAGCTTTTGGGAAATATCAGACTTAAAAATTGTGTTCAGCCTGGTTGCTGGGTACCTGTGCAGTCAGTCAAATGCTCCCAGAGTTATAGCTGCCTAGACTGGCTAGGGTGCATGAGTAAAGTTCCTGCACAGTGAGCTGACTTGCTGGGGAAGCAGCTCTCTTCACAGACTGGATGCCACAGAGCTGGCACAGAAATGTGTCAGCAGCATGAGTGTTAGTTAAGCCTGAGTCTCAATAGGGGCATAGCAATGTGTCCGTCAGGACCGGAGCTAAGTAGGTATCTCTGCCTCCAGCAGCAGTGTCATGCAGCATGCCACAGCTGCCTGGCAGGTGCGCAGTCACGCGTACAGAACTGAGGAGCACACCACGGTAGGAAACGACAAGGTCCTTTGTTTAAAAAAGCAAGAAAGAAAAGAAAAAAAAAAAGAAAAGTGATTATCTAAAGATAGCACAACCACAGCAGAAGACAGTGCATGAGAGAGAAAGGAGCAATAACTTTGGTCTCCATGAGAGCTGAGGTGATCTGCAGGAATCTCATGCTGGATAGAAACCTACACAGTAAAAAGCAGAGGTGAGTATCATTTATCACCCAAAGGACACTTTCTGAGGTCCTACACGTGAAGACTGATACACGTGAAGCGTCATACGCATTCTGCCAACTCATCTCTGGGCTTCTTTCTCTTTTTTCCCTTTAGATAAAGAAAACCAAGATCTTTCTATATATGAAAAAGGCTCCACCTTCCCCTGCCTTCATGGAGGCTGTGTCAGCCACCTACAAATCTGTGAATTCATCAGTGATTGCCCTGCCAAAGAACAGGACGGAGTGAGGTGTGGTGAGTACCTGGCATGGCACTTCGTGGGAACCTTCATTCCATTAGAAGAAATAATTTAGAATGAAAAATAAGTTAAATTGATTCCATCTCTAGATTAACTCAGTATTTTGCCTCCTGAATTAATTTAGCCTATTTACATTAATTGCACACCAAGATTCTCTTTGAAAATTCACCCTATATAGAATAAAATGGATTGGGGTTTTTTGGTTTGGTTTTTTTTAAATATTGCAGTAAGGAGCTCAATAAGCTGCCTTTCATAGTTGCTGCTACTTCAGAGAAAGACAAAACCTTATTTACATGTCTGCAGCTGGGTGAGAAATTCCTTCTGGACCCAAGGTCTGAATCTCCCTTCAGTGGAAGGTGCTGATCGTCTTTCTAGTGCCAGCCACCAACACGGTCATAAATCTGTCCCTCCAAGATCCCAGTTCAGAGCTCATCTTGCACATCATGACAGAGAAATCTCCTGACTCAGTATATGTGGTGCTAAGAAGCATCATTTAGCTTTGATGCAAGTAGAGTGGCAGACATCTAAAATAATCTGTTGATTGGCTTTCCTTTAAGTGGACACAGAAAACTTTGTGATGCCTGCAATTTCATATACAGCAAGGCCTTTACAAACATACGGCTGTGATTTACCATTCTTTAGATAGTGGGAGCTGCAGTTTTGCACAGTATCTAGAGCAGGACAGAACTGCAGTCTCAAATATCTCCAGAAGCAAAGTGTTGGCTTTCTGGTGGTGACTCTGGAAATAAACAAATGAGACTTATGTCAATTTTGACATTGAAAAACCGTGTAGCATAAGTTGGGTAGCTTAGACAACCACAATGAGTTTTGACTTTTGCTGCTGTTTGTGTTCTTCCATAATCAAGTTTCTCCGATTTTCCTGCTTTTTCTTATTCTCCATTGCAGACAGTCTCCCAGAGGGCTCACATTGCTCTTTTGAAGAGGGTCCGTGTGGCTGGACACTGAATGAAACTGCAGCATCTCCTTGGTCTATTCGGGGCTTTACTGAAATGATTCAAGATGACTCATTTGTAGGGTCTACCTTGCAAGCCACTGGTGGTAGGTTCCTCACAGTTCTCTCTCGCTCTCCGTGTGTGTGTGTGTGTGTGTATACACATATAATAGCCTTGAACTTAATTTTTTTTTAAATTGGTTTAACATTTTTGGCATCATTGCCAAATCAACTTTAGCATCAGCGTTATCTATAACAACTTTAAATGTAGATAAAATTAACTTTTGAACATGATTCAAAACTTTATATGAGACATGTTCTGCAACAAAGTTAATGCGAAACTATCGGAGACTAGGATTCTCCTTCACCTTAAAAAAATGAGATAATTCTCTTTTCTCTATATATACTTCTTCCCTCCTTCTTGCTCTTATGAGCTATGCAATTGCAGAATACTTCAGCAGTAACATGATAGCTGCTGCATCAGAAAGTAAAAATCGCCCAACAGAACAGGCAGCTTGTAGAAACAAATCTTTTGGAGACCTTTGCCAGACTCTGCCAGTGGGTTAGGAAGAATATCACATGTAAGCATATACCAAGACCCAAGTGATCATACACATTCTGTGCCATGGAATACCACAATAAAAAAAGAGTCAGATAATTCCCAGAACTGTCAGCTTGGTAATAAGAAGGAGGGAGGCCAGACCCTCACGTTCAGGTTGAAAGTCGGAAGTGTTAGCACAGATGAGTCTTGCCTCACAGTTCCCTGTCAAAATGAAGGGTGTCCATATGAGTGTCCTGTTTGTCTCCTGAGAGCTTGTATAAACTGTCCCTGGGAACAAAGACTACAAATAAGCTCTTCCAGCCCAGCCTTTGTCTCAGCAAGAGTCATTGATGCTAATGATGTAAGAATTAGGGCTGATCAGGAGCTCACTGTAGGTAGGTGTGAGTCCCTGTATGGGAAGATATTTGAGTGGTGTCTGAGGTTTATGCACTCATGTTCCAGGAAAGGGTTTGGGATGTTGACTTTTGTGCTGCTGAAACCTACCAGAGTGCTTATTATATCCTCACTAATAGATTTCCTCTCAAGCCATGCTTGTCATCTTACTTTTACACTGTGCTTCAGCACAATGATGTTAAATTATTTCAAGAGAGCATTAAAAAAAGCAGAACATCATCTTGTCTTTTCTGATTCACTTTTCTGTTCACAGGACACTTTCTCTACTTGCGAGCAGACAGCAATCAGACGAGTGGCGTGGCCAAGGCCTACAGTACCAGCTTGCCAGCCAGGATTGCCACTGAAGGCTACCAGGTATATCACTCTCTTAGCACCTTTGTGGGGTTAACCATCAGGCTGTAGGCACTGTTTGAACAATTAGCCCATTCTCCTGTGCATCTGCACACTCTGTGAAACACTGGAAAGCAGAAGAGTTGGCTATGCCACCTAGCTAGCTACTTCTTGAAAACTGGAAAGGAGACGTGAGGTGCATCCTCAGTAAGTGAAAGCAGGAACCCCAAATCAACTCCTCAGTATGGAAAACTCCCCGGCCTAACTGTACCAACTATTCCTCTGAAGGGTACCCAGCACCTGAATTGTATGGGGTGGCCTTGGTTTGTAGGAAAGGGAGCTGGCTGTCTGGGCTGTCGAGCCATTCAGTATACCTGCTGCTGAGACTTCTCTTCATAGATTCTGCCATACTTTTGTAGGAGCTAACAAACTTGAGAGTTTCACTGAGAACAGGAGTGTGAAGTTAGTAGGCATTAGAATTTCCAGGAATAGATGAAGATAATAAACTTCTGTTCACACTCTTCAGGAATTTCAAAAGGTGAGGGCAACCTGGCATGGATAAAATCACATAACCTGCCTTCAGCCCAAATCTCTGCAAAGAATAAGGGGAGCTCCAACATGCTGGAATTAAAAATATTAAATAATATTGTACTCATAACACTTAGGGAAAATTGAGCTGTAAGTTTGAACTGGAGTCCGGCCCCGCTTTGATGCCTCCTAATTAGAGCTGGCAAAAGAAATATAGTGCAGATGCCAAAAATGTAACTTCAGCATTTATATTTATTTATAAATCCAGGTCAAGTTTGTTGGGTAGTTCCAACAAAATAAAATGTACTTTGAGCTAGGTTCACAAAACCAGGAGGAGGAGAAGCAGTAACTATTGGTTGTGGTGTACAGGTCACAGGAGATCCGGACCCATTCTCTCCTCCACTGGCAAGGATTTGAACCTGCATTTCAGGCGCAAGGAACTTCCAGTGGTTGTTCTTTGCAGTGCACGCGTGTGTGTTCTCCCTTTCCTGCTGGTGCTCTCTGTAATATACAGAGCAGCTGAGCGCTCAAAGTAGTGGTGGAAACAGCAGTTCTCTCTTGCTCTGTGGCAAAGTGGAAGTGGTTGCTGCAAAGAAAGAGGAACGAGTCCTGCTTCAAAATATTCTTTGGCTTGGTGATCAGGTTGCTCACCTGTCATGTGGGTGCTATGGTCCAGATGGTGCCTGTGAATTGGAGCAAGTATATGGATTGAGGTTTCCTGTCTCTAGACACAGCCTAATTCCTCATTTCAAGGGCATTTGGGGCAGGGCAGCTCTCCCCTTGGAGTGCTTTTGTGCCCTATAGTGCCTGGGTATAGATTGAACCATGTCAGTGCAACACATTAACCTGGGTGGTTACATTGGGAATCCTTAAAAGATTTAAGCTGTGGTTCAAACCATTTCACAGGAATCTTTAAGCTGGTGAGAACACTGAAGAGGAATGCAGTTAGGATTGTTTTTCTGCAATAACCTAACTCTAGTGGAAGCATTGAATGATAAGCGTTTCTTGAGTTTAAGCCTGTGTTCCTCTGCTTTACTACTTTTTGTTCCTGAAGGAGCTAACAAGGAAACCAGTGCTCTCTCACCCAGATGGTGTCTGAGGCCACGGATATTGTTATTAGTGGTTGGAGAACAGCTGCCTAACAAGAGCGTCAGTCAGGGTCTCCACCAAGAAAATTCTGTGCTAAGAACAGTGATGAGTCATACACAAGCAATGGGGGCCTTAGTGGTGTGTGTGATCAAATGGTTTAACCCAGGATCAAAGGTTTGGTGTCTCAAATCCCCAGGGAGGGGAGAAGTGAGTACCTTTCCCTTTTTATCACAGGATACCATTCTTTTTCTCTTCTTCCTCTATTACAGATCCAATTCTCGGTGCATGTTTTTGGCAGCTACAATGGTACCGTCTCCTTCTCTGTCAGGGAAGAGATAAAGGGACCTCCAATCACCTTGCCAATGTGGGAAAGAGCAGGGAGCTGGAGTGACCACTGGTTTCTCATCACCTTACCAATGCCAGTGCTTCAGAACCGGTAAGAGCTCCACTGGCAGCACCCAGGGTTATCTCTAGAGATTTAGTAAACTGTTGCTGTCTTTCTTGTGAAGCATCAATTTCATTCTTGCCTTCTTCTAGGGCCATTTCTACTGAAAAATTGCAATTCTGCTTGCTGAGGAAGTATTCTGTCACACGTGCATATCTTCGTGCACATACACAGTTTAGCTCAGCACAAGCCCATACTGTGTGTCTGCACTTACAAGCAGCCTCAAACGGTGCTTGTTTGGGAATAGCAAGTGTCTCTACTAGAAACATTTTTCCCAATCTGAGAAAGCCAGTATACTCACAGTGGTAAAGTGCTCCCAGTAGGGAAACAGCTACATTAGCAGAGCTGCACTTTGTACTCCCACAATAAAAACAGCCATGTGAGTCAAGTGAGTGGTAAAACCACAGTTTAGCCAATACGACTGTCCAGTCTAGGATCTACATCAGTGCAGCCTAGGCAACTGGAGATCATTCATTGCTACATCACTGATGCAACAATCTCAGGAAAAGTCCATTGCCCAAATCTTGCTTTTGCACTAAAGTTTTCACAGTTTTAGATGTGAAAATACAGCATGACATTGGTTTTCAAATGAAATCAAATATTGAAGATTCAAAGAATTTCAGCCCAATCCATTTTTAATCAGATATTTCTCCTCCTTCACCCAGAGTCATTTGATCTCAAACCACGTAGCTGGTGTTGGCAGCTGGTTATTTTTCACGACACAAACGATTTTTAAATTGCTCCAATCTGGTTTTTTGTGTCTTCCTCAGAAAGGCTTGTTTCACATGACACTTAAGACAAAAAAATCTCAAAGTCTACGTAGTGAATATTATAAATGGAAAAATAGCTACCTAATATTGGCAATAAATAATGTCTCAAAACTTCATGGATTAGAAGGTGTGAGGGGATTCCTTTTAACTTCAAATATTCTCTGCATCTTTGTGTAAAAGGCTAAGGGATTTGGGTCTGGAAGTGATAGCAATTCAGACCTAAGCAGCAGTAAAACTCAGAGAGAATGTTGTTCCACCCTCTTTCTAGTTTAATTTCGTGATTACCTTTGGTCTCAGCATTATCATGTGTTCACCATACGCACCTTTGCCATGAATTATTCCTTTAGGATAGGATAGGTCTGCATGCTGGCAGCATATTTAATATTCTTGTCTGACACAGTCTGGAGCCCTGTAGATTAGCATCTGTTTAGTTCTGCATATGTAAAGTATGACTAGTGAATTTGTCCAGAAGAGCTCTTTTCCCCAGGCACTTTCATGTGGACCTAACCACAGCAGAATCCTAGGGGCTCTTCAAGACGTATTTAAAACCTTCTGCCTCCTCTGATATACAGTCCCTTATGCTTGTCCCTTGAAGCCTCAAATTTCTGCATCAGCCTTCAGTTCTGAAGGGAAATGGATCTTCTGTCACAGGAGGGAGTGGACAGCAAGAGGCTTTAGGGAGCACTAGCCAGCACTGCATGAAAAAAATTGATATTCAAATACTGTAATGTTTGAAAGAGTTGAGCACTTGGACAAAATGAAAGAAGTAGGTAGGTCATGCATGCGTGTATTATGACAGTCTGTTTCAAGTAGTTCTATCTTGTTTCATTTCATAGAACCTTTTTGTATGCCATTTTCAAATAAATTTAAAACTGATGTGGCACAACAGTGACAATCACTGTGGGTGAGGCTGGAACTATTCAATCTAGCAAGCAGACCTGTGCTACCTGAGCTAGCCAAGTGACTGACAGCAGTAATAAGTTGTCATTTGCTGCACTGATCTATAACAGAAACAGAAGAAGCACACACGTTGCTGGAAGGTGTTGCAGCTATTTGCCCCAAGTAAGAAAACCCTGGTCTTTGTGTTCCCAGGACACTTGGGCTCTATCCTAGACCTCTTGTCTTGTTCTTTCCATGCTCTGCTCCTTCTGTCCCATCTCACCTGCTTCTGTGAGCACTCAGTGCCTTTATTCCTTGTTTTCATATACTTGGTCTCTCCCCCTTCTCCTTCAACCTCCCATTTGTGAACCCATTTTATCTGTCTTATGCTTCCAGTCATAATTTCTCTCTCTGAATTCCTCCCTGCTTCTTGTTTCTATCTGTCTTCTAGCAGGTGCTATATCTCTGTGTGTTGGGTTTTTTATTAAGTCTGACTCCCTTCCCTGCGCTTCCATTCTCTTCTCCTCCTAGTTATCTCTTGTGTGCTTTTATTTCGATGATCCCAAACGTACAGTAAAGGTTTATTCCCAGTCTTCCTGTCTGGCTGTTTGTTTCTCTCCGTAGATCTCAGAGCCAAGCCCCCCGCACACCAAGTCCAAACTCCCCTGCTATAAAGTTCCTAGGGAGCTTCCCAATCTTTCCAAGATGCCACCTTGTTCGCTCTGGATTCGGTTTAGCCAGCTTCTTTCTCCTATTTGGCCAGGGTCAGCAAAAGAAAGGGCTGGGGAAGAAAAAGTGTATTCATTAATTTGGAAAGGCAGTTCTCACTTCATGTAGCTGAAGCAGGACCTGACATAGTAATTAAGAGCACTGCCATGGAACGTACCATTTAGCCCCAGACTTTAAGATATCCAGGGAAGAGGAGACTGCAGGATTAAAAAAATTCTACCAGGCATGGAAGTGTCAAGGACATTTTACTAAAATTTGAATAGATTCTCATTCAAATGGGAAAAAAAAGCTCATCCCTGCCATGTGACTCTTCCTCACAAATTTCAGATCCCACTTCCAGTACCTGGTAGCACAAAGCACTTAAAAAGTTGTCAGCATTTTTGAGCATGGTCAAAATGATGAATTCCTCCATTGC
Source organism: Fulmarus glacialis (assembly GCF_000690835.1). Lineage (NCBI taxonomy): Eukaryota > Metazoa > Chordata > Aves > Procellariiformes > Procellariidae > Fulmarus > Fulmarus glacialis. The sequence goes on from NW_009217444.1 coordinate 42,998, forward strand.
CTCATCCTCAACACTGGCAAAACATTTTGACTGCTAGGCAAGTCATACCAAATCACCCAAAATAGAAAAGTTCAGCCTAAATTGGCTTAAGGTTGGTGAAGTTGCAAACAATTGTAAACAGAGGCTTAAGGTTGGCAAAGTTGTAAACAGAGGCATATGGTGAACGTTGCTGTACAGTCTTAGTACAGTTTGGTATAAACCTCCATGAATGACTTTTCGTGGGTGCTGTGGCAGCTTTCCTCAGTCATGCAAACTCCAGCAATGCTGTGCTTAGGGAATTTTTTAGCACAGAGTTTGGGCTGGCATGCCATTTTCCTGTATGCTGAATCTTTAGGAATCTCCTGTCCTTCTCTTGCTGTCCCCGAGAAAATATGAAAGGCCTATATTTTTCCCTGGTTCCTTGAAGGGATGATAGCCAGTAGCAAAGTGGGTGGGAGGGGACAGATCACACAAGGAGAAAGGGTAGAGATGAATTGCAACACAAGTAGTTGTTGTAGCAGGACATGAATGGCTTCGTGGGGCCAGGAGGAGAGAAGCCTTAGCGGATAGAAGGAGGAGGCCATGGCGGGGATATATAAGTAGTTGTTAGGCAACAGCGTCCTCCAATGAATTTATCTCTTAGGAGAGAAGGAAGACAAACTACACAGTTCGCTGATCAGCCTCCCAGATGGGCATCTAGCTACTTGGAAAACTGCTTCTAGTGATCAGCTGGCAAATTCAGTCACTTGGTTCACACACATAGGGAAAAAGGCTGCTAGGAGAAGAAAATCAGGCAGGCAGAAGACCAGACATCAGAGAGCTGAAGAGTGTAATATGCTGGAGTCAGCAAAATGAGCTCAATGAGCATGAACGCTGGAAACCCCTCTGGCTAACACAGCACAGAGTTCAAAAGGCAAATTCCTCCCCTTTTTCTGAAGTTGTGAAGAAGGGGAGGCATACAGAGCCCAGAGCTTATGAGATGACTATTTTCATGCACTGGAGGAGGGGAGTCATTCCCCAGGCTCCCACTTGTACTCAGCTGGAGCAGAAATCTACCTCGTAGCACAGTGCCGTGGACACTCTCCTGCTCTTATTCCATGGACCAGACACAGTAGATTGACCTGACCAAGGGTACACTGCAATGCAGGTGTCTTAAGTAAGGGGTAGGCTGTGGTGCTGTATCTATGGCTGTGGGTCCTAGAAGTGCCCTAGTCCTGGACTCAGGGTGCTGTGACTTTCCCTTCCGTCAAATGGCTGGGGAAATTACTGTCCACAAGGTCTGAAAATGCAAAAGTATTGCTAAGTCTGCCAATAAAGAGGCAAGTTTCTGTAGGAAGGGCATTTAATGGCAAATTCCCCTGCTAACCCCATATCTAAGAGAGTGGTCATTCAAGGGACCCTTGATTTGCTTTTGCTGCACCAACACTTACTCCCAGAGTGCTCAGATCCTGTAGGTGTGAATGCTTTCTTTTAAGCACAGGGGGACATTCCTGAGTTGGGGTAAAAGCAGCTTATCTCTAAAGATTTTGATGCAGCTATGCAACATTATATTAACTGTGGATATGGACCAACATTTGGCTGGTGGGTGGAATACGCACACATACTTTATTGCCACTAATTTGGAACAAGTGTGTTCCTAGGCTGAATGATTAATGTGTTAGGCAGGTCAGTGCTTGATTTCTCATAAATCATCATTGAGCTTCACCAGTGACAGCAGTGGAGATCCTCTCCTTATGCTTTTAATAAGCTCTAGATGGACTGGACATCAGACATCTGTTTATTTCTGAAATTTAATGAAAAACAATTCAGTCCTATCCATTAGAAGGAGATCTTTCAGCCCATTTTCTTTCCTCCATGTGAATTCAGAATGTGGCAATGCACATGGGACATGACAGACCTCCTAGATAAGTAGCTAACACCTGGACATGGTAAAAAAAGATGAGACAGCCCAGAAAGCGAACACTTCAGGGAGTTATGGCTGAAATTTTAAATTTCCTGACCTTCAGCCGGAATAAACTCATGTCACATGAGTTACACTGGCTGAGGATCAGGCCCAAGATTCCTGTCTATTTGGATATTGTTGTTCTGTTCAGTTTTTATTCTGGCTATCTCTTTGAGGATGGAAAGAAGGAGATTCTTTTTTCCCTCCCCTTTTGCACATGTCTAACTCTCTTACTGTTTATAGCAATTGAATAAGGATGATTGTGTATAAATATTAGTGAGGGACAGCAGCTTGTGTTTCTACATGTGTGTGCAGATAGCAGGGGAAGTAGTGCTCTCATCCTTGTTCTCCAGTGAAATGTGGCATTATATGAGTGTTGGTTAGTCCTTACTAACTGTTGATGTGTGGATAAGATTTCTAGCAAGCCCTTTTGGCTGCTCAGCTGGGCTTGTGTGGAGGAAGCATTCTAAATAGTGATGATCATGATTCGATGATAAGGGAACATTGTATTTTTAGGTTGGTTTTTTTTTTCCTCCCTGTCCCTTTGTCTGTCTTCTCTAAAACTTCTGTCTTGTTGCAAAGGTTTCAACTGCAACTCCTGGCAACCTGGGGCTGGAATTCCCAAGCTGACATTGCTATCGACAATATTACGTTTGGACTGGACTGCTTCACTAACGGTGAGCCACAAATGTTGCAGATCCCTTAAAGAATTTGAGTAGCATAGTCAGCATCCCACAGATCCAAGACAGACATGCTCTGTTCCCCCCACAGAGTGCACATGGATCAGTTGTGTAAGCTTTTACAGCACAATGCCATTTTATCTCAGACCTACTGAAGTTTGCTAGTAGAGACAATTTTAAAGTGTGTCAGAGTCTCCTAGTGCTCTTTTTCTCTAATCTGGTATATCCTATATCACATAGTTGAGACCTGTCTGTGTGTCTTGGCAAGAAACATTGGACTTATTCCTTAGCCCCCAAATGGAAGGATTACATCACACTGTTCTTCAGCAGTCCCCACTGACCTATGCACCCTGGCAATTGATAGCTGAAGGGAATTTGTGGAAATCAAGGGGGAAAGTCACCGTATTTTAGTGGAGAAAAGGAATAAAATGAAGAAATAAAGTGACTCTCTAACAGTAAAGTTTAGATTATTGCAACAAGTTTGTTTTAACCTGCAAGGAGGAACATCAGCTGTCACTGCCAGATATATAATGGACGTGGTTTCCTTTGCTTCATTACTGCAATTGCGACCGACAACAATGTATTCCACTGAAAAATGGAACTAGTGCTACCCTTTGAAGCATGTTAGCAAGAGTTAGATTTTCTTAGCAGACAAGTGGAAAGAGCTTGGATACTTGAACCACTTGCAAATATTAGAAACTGCCTTCTTTTTGTCTCTGGAGAAAAGACATATATGCTCTGTTATAAAGGAACTGGAGAATATGCAGCACTTGAATTGTGACTTCTGCTGCAGACAAAATGTGCATCAGTGGTCCTGTGCCACTCTTCATGTGTCACTACATCCAGTATGTCAGCATTTAGGTTAATAACATGTCCCTGCAGAGGTTAGCTGCAGCCTAACATAACATGTGGGAAGGCTTGTATCAAAACAGACGTGTTAAAAGTTCATCAACAAAAGCCCCTTTTCTCTCCTACCTTCGTCTGATTCAGTCTCCTGTTCTCTGTCCCTTTGTTCTGTGGGCACTGAAACCACCCTTCTATAAAATGCTGAGCGTGTACATTTTCATTTGAAATTAAGAGGAAGAGGTGTTCCTTGACAGTAATGTCATTTGTTCACTCCAGCTCCTTAACACCTCTGGCTCCCAAACCCTTTGGGACCTCCATGCTAACACTTTGTTTTGAAATCTTTTGAGGAAACTGCAGGGAGTGATTCCAGATGCTCTTGTGCCAGCTGATGTGCACCCAGCTGCTGGAGTTTACTGCCCTCCTGAGAGCAAATGCAGCCTCCAGTTTACCCACAGACATTTTGTGGGCTCTGGTGTAGGGACATATCCTTTGGCAAATACATGGGGCTTAAATGCCACTGCAGCAATGTTATCAGAGCTTGTCCATTAGATCGCTCAAGTTACTCCTCATTTTCAATTAGTATAAATCGCACTGATGTCCAGGAGAGGTTGCCACTTACCCCATCTGAGGGTGTGACCCAGAGATGTGTGACTCATGCAGAAGAAAGACATCACCAAGGAGACATGTTTCTCGGAAGCCTTGCACTTGCCACTGTTCCTTGAATCCTCTTTGCAAATTGATGTTTTCTCGCCTCTGAAAGCAACCCCCTTGCATTTGTCTTCTCATGACTTTAATTCAGTTAGGTTGCAGAGAAGCCCAGCAGCTCTGCTGTGTTTTCAGTAATGAAATTATTTCTCCCTGGCAAGGAGAGGTTTCAGATGTCAGAGATGGAGCCAATTAAGATCCAAGCAGTGTATTCTTTGCGTGAGGGCAGCAGGAAGGATGTATGGCAGGAAGGAAGAATTCGCTGCTTGCTAGGATGTAAATATTATTTTCTCCATCTATTTCAATCCTGTAGCTCAATTGCTCTACAAAACCCAGTGCAGACTTTGAAAGCACTGCTTGTCTGTATGCAAGCTGGGAAAGAAGGTGAGGTTTTCCATATACCTCAAAATCAAGAGGAAAGATTCAGTAAGATTTAGGAGGAAAACAAGTGGGTAGTGAGGGCAGCTCAGGGGACATCAGTAAGGATAAAACCCAACAGACCATTTTTTGGATGGCAGCTCCTGGGCAGTGACAGATGTTTTCCCTGTGAAAAAGGTGAGATGAAACCACCTTCTGGTTCAAACAATCACGTTGTGTAAGACGGTGTCACAGGCCAGATGACATGGGTCATCTGGTTGTTGTGAGAACTTATAGGGGACAGGCATAAAGATATGTTATCGGTTTAGTGAATTAGTGCTTTCATAGGAAGAGGTCTGAATTTTGAGTGTCTAAATATGAAAATTTGGGCTGGCATGGCAAATAGAGTGCTGACTGTTGCCCTCCTCAGTGCTTATGTGGTCACTGTTCTTACTATTACCTTTTGGTGCTCCGAGCATTATATTATTCCAATTAAGATCACAGGTCTGTGGTCTATCAAAGTGCACTCTACTGCCCTGACCTAGGGCATTTTGTTCTGTGCAAATTTACAATTTTCCAGAAGACTGGTTTATAAATGGCAAGGCTGTCCAAAAAGAGCTTTTGTATAACATATCTCTAGTTCTTGACTTTGGAGGCCCCAACCCAGCAAAGTCTGGTACTGTTGACCTGCCAGTCTCATTGTTTGAGGTGAATGGTGGGGGGTGATTCAAGCCTCATTACTGCCTTATTTCGCTGATTTAAGGTGGTGGTGACTAGAAATGCGATAGATCAACCAAAGGGATGGGAAAGGGGGAAGCCGGTGCAGCTTCCTCACTCTGTCCCACTCCAGGACAAGCTGGAGAAGCTTCCAGGAATACTGCAACCTGCATCAGTAAGGTGAGATCTCTGAGGAGACCATGCACACTTCGAGGATCCTGTGGGCACGTTACTCTGATTAATCCCGGCTCCAGGACCACTATATCTTTTTTCATTACAGTCCCAGAGACAGGGAAGTAGGAGTAAATTACTTTAGCTCTTTACCTGCAAGAGATGTCCTGTCTTTCTCCTTTACACTTCCTTTGTCCCTTTACAGTGTGGAAATCAACAACATTAGCTAAATCCTGGAGAGATCTGGAGAAAGGAGTCCTGTGCTCTTCTTATTTTTCTGATATAGGTACACCTTAATATAAATTAAGTCTTGTTCCCTTCTGTTCACTTACAGTCAACATACTGACTGTCAGAGGAGGAAGTGGAAGCTAAAATAGACTGGAACATCTGCCCCTGGATCCCAGGGCTACACCACGTTTGTAGAAAATGCCACCTTACAAATTCATGTCTGACAGCGTATAAAATATCAGCCTTCTAAGAGTTAATGGCTCATGTGGACAGGGTGACGCTCAGCCTGTCTTGCAGCTTGTCTGCTGCTGAGCATGGAGGAGACAGAAGCTTTCTTCCAGTCAGTTGAGGGTTGGAGACTGTTTGGAGAAGGAGGAAAGATTGTTTGTTTGGAAATGGGGCATTGCCTTAGGATACTCAGTTGGGATGCTGCAAAAAAATCCATGCAGACACACAGACTGACTCTCTATTTCAGAGAGTGATTTACATTCCTTCGCTCTGGCAAACATAACTAGACTTCTTGTACGTCTCTAAGTATCTGAAACGGTTGTGACCTTTGGGATTCATAATTCAGTACAGGCCTTGGGAGACCAAGCATCTTTTCTGGCCATGCATTGTCTTTTTCATTTGGTTTTCCTTCTTGTCTTTGATCCAGATCATTTGTTTTGGGTTAATTTCATTTTTCACTGGCTTGACAACTCCATCCATTGAAGTTCTCTATCTCAGTATGAACCGAGTGTGTCAGTACAAAGCTCCCTTTTACTTCCATCCATCAATGCGCTTTCAGTCAGACCTGGGGGGAATATTCTCAGGAGTAAAAGCTCAGCAAGGTCTCCATGCTTCAATTAGTTATTTGGCCTTTCTGACACAGCTAACAAGGGTGTTAATTATCGCTTTTTAGAGCAGTGGCTTTGCGGCAGAGATAATTGTCCAGCTGGAACTGAGTGAGTCTTTTTTGAATAGAGCATCAAACAGCTGTTAGATTCTCACAACTGGAACAAATTGAAATATTTGAAATGTTTTTCAACTAATGAAAAATGTTCGGTATTAAATTAACTGAGGGCTCATAAAATGGAAGGAAGTCTCTCCTTTTTCTTACAGAGGTTTTCCAATCAAAGATCTGCATAAAAATGAGTAATTTAACTATTGAAACAGGATGCTTGTAGATCATAAGACAAGGGTTCAGTTATTACTTTTTCCTGTTGTAGGGCAGCTTCGGTTGTGTGGTGTTCTCAATGCATTCAGATGCTTTGCATCAGCAATTGCTTTGAAGTCCCTCCTGTCTGAGAAAGGGCTGATTTTTAAAGGCCTGTTTCACTGGTCAGAAACGTAGCACTTTGCTCTGTGTTTTTCAAAAAGGTTTGTCCAAAGATTTGCTGCTTGTGTCAAGGGTATGCTGCTGTTTCTTAACTGTGTATGGTAGTGAGACATGTAATTTTATTCAGTATCTTATTCTCTAAGCAAGGTCTGAGGTGCTCAAAGTTGGTTGCTGAGAGGGGAGCTATCTGTTAGGCTGGTTTACTTACCATGACGCCATTCAGAACCAAAGATAAGAATTTTTGCTATCACTCTTCTTTACACCTCTACTCGTTTGCCTGTCCAGAATTGTCACCTGCCCCTTTGACCAGCAGAGCATCAATACTTGGTATCTGTTCTCCCACACTATGCTTTTCCTAAAGTCCATTGTAATCACAGCCAGCGCAATTTGCTGGCTGAGCTTATTCTGCAGGTGAGCCTGCATGGGATAACATGGAGAGTTGTGTTCATGTGAAGACCCACTGATTTCAGCACAGATGCAAGTAGTTAACCCAAGACATGGGCCCAAAAGAATAATAAAAAATTATTATTGTTTAAAACACCTTTTCTGCCCAAGGTATTATTTACTTATTTTAACCAAATGGTTATACTTGGTTCATTCGTGTGATCTTTAAATTTTCCATCTCTCTTTCCTACCATCCTCCCATCTCTCTCATCCATTCTACAAACTATTACAGGAAGACAACCAAATCATCTTGGTGGGAAGCGCCAGTACCCACGGGAGATCAGTATCCTGGATGAGCATCTTCTGAACCCCCTGGAAGAGCCTTCCCTCCCAGGTACATGATTCAGTACGGAAAACCTGTCTCTTGGCTATAAAAGGTGGCTCACTTCCCATCTCCTGTGTGTGACCTGCCTGCCCTATAGCAACAGGGCGACTAAATATAATCCATCCCAAAGATGTGGAGACCATGTCAGGTAGTCTCTGTTCGGCTACAGGGCAGCAGTTTGTTGGAGCTCAACTCACCAGTTCTTAAATGGCAGGACCTCTTTAAAGAGAAGCAGAATCTTCAAGTAAAGAAGCTTTAAGTAAAAGCAGAAACTGCATGACTCAAATTCGGAGTGCACAAAAGCCAGCTCAGGAATGAAAGGTGTAGAACAGTATAGAAAGCTGGGGATAGAAAGAGATTTACTGGGACTTGGTGAGCAGTGAAGCTGAACCTAATGAGTGGAGAATAGAGGTATAAAGATGAAGATCCAGGGTGGGGAATTAAGTGAGGATCTGGGAATCCACTGAGGAGAAAAACTGGATAAAGAACTAGGAGAATGGGGGACACTGGGGACCAGTTTACTGATAGCAGTAGAGACTGCCGCTCTGGAGGATAGATAACAACTGTGTGGGTGAGAAGAGCTGTCTAAAGGAGGGCCTGAGGACGGGAGGTTGTGCTTGAGGATGCTTTGCTGTGTGTGACTGCACCACCTCCTGAAATCCGTGTCCACCTGAAATGTGACAATCTGTACTGCTGTCAGTTCCTGTTAGTTCAAGGGGCAGAGATTTCTGTAACGTAGCTAACACTCTCACCCTGATGAGCCATCTGCGTGTTCGCAGGATGACATCTGTTGGGGATAGTTTTGCTTTCCTTTTCCTTTAAACAAGATTACAATTTTTCTTTTAAAGGTTTGTGATTTTTACTCCTATTTTAATCATTCAGCCCTTAAACAGTTCTACGTCTTACTCTGGTCCTTGTGCATGCACTGCATCACACAGTTTTTAGATACATCATTGAATAGCTTTATTCGTAGGCCTCATCTCATTCACTGGACAAGATGGATATGTTTGGGTCTTGGACAAGGGTTGTGAAATGGAGGAGATGGTTATCTGCTGCATTGTTGTAGAGACAGAAGAATAATCCGTAATGAGAGCCAGGAAAAAATTTGCTTGGAGGAAAAGGGCCCCTACTGAAAGCAGCAAGAGGCTGTCCTCTTGGCTGTTGCTGCTGCCACAGGGTTCTTGTGCAAGCCTGAGACAAGTCACTTGAAACTTTCACCACCTTTCACAGATGGTCACTAGTTGTAACGGCAGATGTTTTCAACCTTTATTTCTGTGTATATGCATCAGTTCTCATCTGGAAAGTTGAATAATGTCTCCTTGCTTCATACTGGCACTGAGAAGAAAAATTTGATAATGTCTGTGAGACACTGGGATAAACCCCTTCTCAGAAGTCTGTCCCCCCACCCCAGCTGATGGGGTTTATCTGCAGTCCATGATTTTTTTAAATAGTGGGCAGGAAATAAGGTGAGAGGGGAAAAAAGCAAACAGTGACTATATACAGAGCAGTAATTGTGCTATGACTAGAATAAAGTTGGGATAATATAAGTACTCTGTGATCATATAATTAAGGGTGGCATCTTAGTAGATTGTATTACGAGGGAGCTGCATTAAAATTGAACAGAAAAATTTAACTTTAGCATGTATTGGCTTTCAAGTCCTCAACATTGTAAATGCAAGTTTAAGCATTTTTTTGTACGATTATAATAATAAGCATGTGATCAAGTAGACGTATTGAGTTTTAAAGCCCTGTAGATACCATATACTGCTCCAACGTGGTCTTTCTCTTAATCATCTGATTTTTTATATAAAAATCATTAATGTTCTTTGTGAATAATAATAATGTGAATTTTGTTATCGAAGGATCATTAAGGAAAGATATCAACAGGAACAGTTGTTTGTTTCAGTGACACTTGCCCTTTGGTTATATAGTTCTGTGAGTTATTGCACATGTCTGAGCAATAAAGGGAAGCTCACATCTGCCCCTGCTCTTGCTGTTTTTGTCCCAGGGGACACATCTGTTGTTCTCTGGTGGTTCACAACATGTGGTGCCAGTGGTCCACGCGGGCCAACTCAAGCTCAGTGCGACAGTGCCTATAAGAACAGCAACGTGTCGGTGACTGTGGAGAAAGAGGGCAGGCTCCGGGGAGTGCAAGTCTGGAAAGTGCCAGCCACAAACCGATACAGGTGAGTATCTGTGTGCTGGAGAGGCAGCCACGTTTAACTACTTTTTGTTTGTGGAGTTTCAGCAAGCAGTGTGGGACCTTCTGCAGTGAGTGCGTGGAGGGGGCAGTGAAGTAAAAGAGAAATAGGAGCGCTAGCTGTAAGGATCTGTGTCTGTGAAGCATGGAAGGGTGGAGTGGTGACTTAGAAGAGATCAGAACAGGAGTGTCTGTGGGCTTGCGGTCAAGTGGAAGTTTCAAGTGCCATCATTTCAGTCCCGAAGCCTTGGTCTTCTAGATTTTGCTACCCTAGCTCATGCTATTTGTTCCTGAAGTCTCTGTCTCCAGTGCTCTGGTGTAGAGTTTGTCTATTCTCTTGAGCAGCCTCAGCTGCGTGGGTCTCAGACAAAGAATAGCCATGAGATGCTGCAGCAGGGGAGCCTGCTCTGGAGCAATGCCTGTTTGGGATTGCAGGCTGGAGAGAGCTTGCAGATAGAATTGCTCTGGGGATGAGAAGTGTGAGATTTGCCTCTTTAACTACTTACTTTTTCTTCCAGGATTTCTGCCTATGGAGCAGCTGGAGGGAAGGGAGCCAAAAACCACAATAAGCGGTCCCACGGGGTCTTCATCTCGGCCACCTTCCAGCTGGAGAAAGATGAGCTGCTGTACATCTTAGTGGGGCAGCAGGGGGAGGATGCCTGCCCTGGGGTGAGGGCTGCACAAGCACATGTGGGCAGAGGCTTTGCAGATACGATTCAGTGGGTGGCTTGGGTTTGGTGATGAAAGATAGAAATCCCAGGATCTAGCATTGAAATCCAATCAGGAGACTGGGAAGAACCAATAAACCAAGTTAGAAAGAATCTCAAAACAAATATAAAGAACTCTGAAAAGAAAAACAATCCCAAAATGCACAAACAAATACGAAGCCCACAGGAACTTTGCTTTAAGCTCCTGGTGTTTGAAATAAGTTCTTCAACAGCTTGCTTCTGCTTATTTTAAGCAGGGAGCTAGTAGGCGAGAGTTGTGTGCTCCCTCTCTTATTTTTCCACAGCCTAGGTTTCTTTCTGTCTGCCAGGGTTTCAGATAATTTAATATTAGTTATGGAAGCATCCAGCAGCGTTGTGGCTGCACTGTCTTAGATACTCTCGAAGTTTAAATACTAAGGTCTGAATCCAAAGCCTATCAAAACCAGTGGGAATCTTCCCACTAACTACAGTGGCCCCTGTATTAGACATATGTAATGACAAAAAACCCACTCATGACAAGCAGAAATTGGTGACATGAATGCTTATATATGTGTCTTCTAATGCAAGACCCAATGATTTGAAAGTCCTTTTATTGCTTAGGCTCAAAAGTTGTCTCTTTTCAGCATGAATTCTTTGGTATTGCCTCTTGCTGATATCTGAGTGCATCTCTTGTCTCCTTTCAGGGCAATCCTGAAACCCAGAAGATCTGCTTAGGGGAGTCATCTCTCATTGAAGAAGATTACAAAAAAAAAAAGGACCTGAAGGACTGGGCTGGAGGAGGTGGGGGTGGAGGAGGAGCAACCTACGTCTTTAGAGTAAGTATTTCCTCTTTGCATCCTGCCTGAGCAGTGTCCAGCAGAGCAACTAGCTTTCACTGTCAGTCATGGCACATGATACTCAGTTCTTAAAAAAAGGTGATGAAAAAGGAGTCTCCGTCTCCCTCCTCTCTCTCTCCCTCCCTCCCTATCCTTCTGTCTCTCTTTGTCTTTTTGCCTTTTTAATTTAAATTCTTTATCTCTTTTCATATCCTTGATCATACTTGTCACTGTCACTAAGCTAGCTGAACTGGTTCCTCAGTTCTTGACAGCTTAGGTCTGGGAATAACACCAAGATCCCACTTTAATACTGGCAGCAGTCCTACCAAAAAAAAAAAACCCCAAAACCCCTGGTGTTCAGTTAAACAGTTATTTTTGTACACAGAAACACTGTGTAAAGCATTTTTGTAGTGCAGTTAGGAGACAATCAGTAGCATTGCCCTGGCCTTGGGCCACTCTTCTTTGGGATGCTTTCATGCTTTTTGAGTTTGTGTGAGTTCACATACCCAAGGGATGTGAAGTTTTTCTGATGTTTGATGGGGGGTTTTCCAGCAGAAGGATGGGATTTTCGAACCTTTGCTCATCGCAGCAGGAGGAGGAGGAAAAGCCTACCTGAAGGCTCAGGACAGCTCCCTGGATGACGTACCCCTGGAGCAATTTGAGAACAGCACTGCGGTACCTGGAGTCAGTGGGAAGACTGGGGCAGCAGGTGAGACGCTAAAACCACACAGGGTCTGAATCAGATGGCTGAATACCCAAGTTGTCCTGTAGGCATGAAGTGAGGGGCTTCTCTTTGGTCTTTTGGAGTTTTTCTGTGGCAGTAGTTATTGGAAATATGCTGGTAGTCTATAAAGGATGTCTTCTTATATGGTGTGTCACCAGATAAAAAGAGAATGCACAGGACAGGTGATGAGTGGTCCAGTAGAGGCTATTCCACAGGAGGGCTCCTCTCTTCTTTGAAATGACTCAGTGAAAATGATATTTGGGGGATGGAGCCCAGTCCTCCACACTGTAACAATGGCCTTTGAAGAGAAGACTTTTTCCCTGTTACTCTTCTGAAGCCCTATCAACAAGAATTATATTGTGGGAATTATACCAGAAATGCAACCTTATTTATAATCTTGTAACACCTGTGCCTAGAATCCCTTAGTAAGAGACAAAAAAGCCCGGTGGTTCTCCATCTCCTCCCGTAATAGCCTTATAGAGGAGCCGCTAGAGGAACATGAGGAAATCCAGTTTATTTTTTATTTCTCTGGGGAGCTCAGCATCTCACATGGCTGAAAGCCCTAACCAGTTATCCTGAAGGGCAGTGGTGGGCTCCTGATTTCCCTAATGCCACTAGAAATTGGTGCTAAGGTGCTGATTATGCAGCACATACCACAGGTTGTGCATTAGGTTTCCACTTTGTTATTATCCACGGCAACAAGGAGCTATTCTCTAATCCTTAAAGAAGGAGTTGACTTGAATGCATGCACTTAAGAAATTAATAAGGGCCAATCTCTGTCTCTTTACAGTATCTCTCCTTCTTTCATCTGCTTGTGCTTCCCTCACCTGTTCTTGTTTTGTTCTTTCACTCTCTGACTGTGAAGGTGGAGGTGGTGGCTGGCAAGATGAGACTCTGCTTCCTCAGGCTGGGAAGTCCCTTCTGGAAGGTGGAGAAGGCGGTCAAGCTTGTCCCCAAGCACTAGCCAAGCTCCAATGGGACACCTCTGGTGGCTTCGGTGGGGGAGGAGGAGCTTGTACTTCTGGTGGAGGAGGTGGAGGCTACAGAGGTAGGTCTGTTGGAGGAATAGTCATGCTGTCTAATTTTGAACCCTTCAGAGCACCTGCAGTTAAGGGCTAGAGCTCTCAGTGCAGTGGTACACTACTGCAGGAGGGGATTCACAGATGCTTCAAGCTGAATGGTATAAAACCTGCCTCACTCTCCACCATCTCTGTTTAATTGGGGAAATCAAGGTTATAGAAGTGTGCCTATGTTATTTAGTATTTGGAAGGTGTAAATCACCCCTTCATTTGTCCCCAGGTTGCCCAGGGAAAATGTTCCTTTTCTGTTTTCTATTTAAAGCAAATATATTTTTACCTTGCTGAATTGAGAAACCTATGTTGGAATAAGTCACTTCACTAGCCTTGGTCCTGGCTTGGCTGGGTCAAGTGAGTGTTTATCTGTCAAGGACACTATACGTGTTAATATATCCCTGGAAGGTTGCAGAGTGACCCCGGGTGATAAGAGCCAGGAATGAATGCAGCCCTTCAGAGGCATCATGTTTTTGCAGCACGCAGCACTGATCAGCTAGCCATACGGGCATGCCTCTGGCAATGATGATCTCACAGCTGGTGGGCAGGATGGCATCTCTTTTGTGAACCCCATTGGAGAGATCTTCTTGCATCCCCTGGCAGGTACAATATACTACTTCTTATTCCTCTTAGTTCTTTTCGTCCTCCTTTTTCCTTCTTCCTCTCAGTTTCCTCTTTCCTGCTCCCTCTCCTCCTGTCTTTGCTTTTTATGGATTTCATTCAGGCATATTTCACTCTGCAGACCAGATCTTTAGCTGTGGTCATTTCTTTAAATACATCTATAGTGCTCCGGGACCTTTTTCCTCTCGATCTCTAAGCCAGGAGAGACACCAGTCATCAAGTTCAACTGCACAACGTCAGTCCCAGGCATTTCCAGGTCAATTCACTTCAAGACCTCTCTGTTTGCTTAAGGGACCCAATCTCTCCTTCCCTCCTTGCTCCCCCCTAAGGTTTCTGACATGTGTCCACCATCTATCTGCTCTGCTGCAGAGAAGGAGAGAAGTTGTAGGTACCTGCTCTGTTTTTTTCCTTACCGGAACAAGATGCGAAAAGCTAAACTAAACCCGCCTGTTGTGTCTGGTTCCTCATTCAGCCATGGAGAGTCACGGTGAGGTAGAGGTTCAGATCTATCTTAACTGCAGCCACTGCCACTCAGACAACTGTAAGCGGGACCCTGACACCAACCTGCCAGTCTGCCAATGTGAGATGGGGGCTGTGCTGGCCAATGACAACGTCACCTGCACTGGTAAGATGTAGAGTTTTATCCTCATTGGATAATGTCTGTATTCTTTGTACTGTCTCTCCTCCTGGCTTTTTTGATGGTCAAATCCCCAAGTTACAGCTGGTGGCTCCAGTGAACACAGTGTTATAAGAAATGTCAGTCAAATGTATGACTGAAAATTCCTGATGTCCTTTCCTTACACACCGAGCCGCATCTCTATCATCATCTCCAAAATTCAGGTTTAGATTTGGTAGAAGGTAAAATATCTGTAAAGAGACACGGTGTAAATTTCCTGAATGGGCACAGTGTATCAGATATTTAAGCGTAAATACCTCTCCGGTATAACATACCACCTACTGCTGAGTTATTTAAGGCACAAATTACTTCCTTCCACAGCAGTTTCCCACTGTGCCTGTTCAGCTGACGCCTGGTGTTCACTGCTATTTCCTGACACAGTCTCTTGCAACTCCAAAGCATCAAGACTGTAGAGTTTCAACTTGGGAACAGTGGTGTTACCCATTAATAAAAAACTGAAGAATGGATAAGTGGTCTGTGTTTTATCAGATAGGTTTTTATCTTCACAATGTTTTTTAAATTATTTAGGTGTTTTTTCAACCTTCAGAGCTGTAGAGGGATTTGCTGTAGTTTTTATAAGATGGTCTGGCCATGATCTCTGTATTGTTTTCTGAAATAGGAGCAACCTTGAGAGGGATGCTTTACAGCAGCTCTGATTGTTTTCTGATTAATGCACCTCTATCTTTTCTTTTTCCAGTGCCCCAGAGTCCTATTCCAGAGGGAAACCTTCCTCTCCCACTCCTCCTAGCTGTGGTGGCTGTGATTGTGGTGCTTGGAATGATCCTCACTTGTGGCAGCCTATCTATCAGTAAGAAACACTTACTCCTTATCATCCTTTGACTTGGCTTTTCCCAGTTAAATCGGACAAAGGACATCATCCAACCACATGCTACTGCTTCTAATACTTGGAGCCAGAGTGCTGTGGTCTCCCAAATGGATGAGAGGGACAGGGAGAAAGAAGTCATAGGAAACATCTCCACCCCACAGTTAGGCACAAGCGTAATCCCAAAGGAACAAGAAGAGGGTTTTTCTTTTTTCTGGTATTTGCTACAGAGAAAAGAGCTTGGAAAGCCCTCTTAGCAGGCATTTCTTTAGCAGCCACTGCTATATAGGCTGAAGTCACAGTCTGTACTTAAACATATAATTAATTCAGGGAGGTGGTATGCTTTTTGGGACTCAATGTCAGCAAGGTGTCTTGTGGAGCAGCCTTTCCTCAGCCAATGTTCAAAGAAGCAGAGGAAACCTAAGTTGCTCCCAGGTGATTAGTACTCTGCAGGAATAAGACTGTTTGCATATCCAGTATTAAATCAGTACAAAGCATGGAGAAGAGCATGATACTGGTGAGCTAAAGATATTTCTTGAGCCTTTATAATTACGGAGTTGGTTTCTTTCTGTTCCGTGTGGCCAGCGTTGTCTTTTGTCTCCAGCTGTTGATCTTGTTTGTACATTTTTATTTGTCTCCCCACCCCCAGTTTATCACCTTAAGAAGCAGCAGCTGGAAGGAGCCAGAGCACGACTGCAGAGCCCAGAATATAAACTGAGCAAAATCCGCACATCGGCCATCATGACAGATTACAACCCCAACTACTGCTTTGCAGGGAAGGCTGCCACTCTGAGTGAGCTGAAGGAGATCCCACGGAAGAACATCTCTCTGCTTCGGTAAGGTTTGCAGCAGGGGTTGCTCTCTGGCACAAGACAGGAAAGGCAGCTTGAAGCAGACAGAGGTAGGGCTCACATGCTTGTTTTACTCATCAAGTATCCAGGACAAGAAAACGAGGGCCACCTGTGTGACTAACTGGAAAGCACCTAATCCAAGCCAGCCAAAATACAACAGATAGGACACTTACTATGTTCTGGAAGGTATTTTGATTCCATAAAGTTCTCAAGCAGAAGTATAAGTTCATGAGTCTCCTGTTCCACGTTCCCACACAAAGCATAGGGTATTTCACCTCTATGTTTTTATATGATGTCCTGGATTACACTTGCCACCTGGCAGTAACTCCCTTCCAAATCTGTAGCAGTATTTCTTTTTCAGCATTTTCTGTCACAAGGAAATTTCCTGTCACAAGGGAATACATACTAGGTTGCTCTTCGGCTCCATACCATCCAGATGATATTGATCAAAATTATGTAAACTTTAGAATGAAAAACCTGATCATTCTTATGTGCTGTCTTACACCGTCTCCTGGAGCCATCAGCTTGCAGCTACCTTATTCTGTATGTTCTCCAGTTCTTTCTTGCCTTGCTATTGCCATACTTGGTGATAGGACCCTAGAATGGAGCAGGCTGCTTTATTTGTTCAGAACCATTAAGGATCCAACCTCCCTGCTTTAGTGACAGTGACAGAAAATACTGAGAAGTTATTTTCAGAGGCTTTGAGATGAAAACAAAACTCTGTTGTTGATTCCATCTCTTACAGCAGGTTCTATTCCTATTCTTGGACTGGATGAAGAGAAGAGCTTGGCCAATACTGGATCCAGGGGCATAGTAACATCTGTTCTCTCTTTTTTTCTTCCAGGGCCCTAGGTCATGGTGCATTTGGTGAGGTTTATGAGGGAACCGTGGTAGGCATTGCAGGGGATCCCAACCCTCTTCAAGTGGCTATCAAGGTCAGTACCCACAAATTTCTTATACAACAATAATTACCCATAGGAGCCATATTATCTTATTATTCTTCCAGTTGGAGATTCACGTTCATCACATGCATAATGACGTATGCATGTGTGTGATGCAGGTTTCCACACGTTGCTGCATCCGGGAATTATAAACTTTGATTTTTTAAGCTGTATGGCACTAGCAGCAGGTTGAAAGTAAAGCATCTGTCTTGTTTGCTGCATGCCTAATGGCTGTAAGTTGTGATCTAACTAGGAGGAGAATCTAAAAAGGGCAATCTCTTTTGTAAGCTCCGTTCCTGTTGCTCAGGAGAGATAGAATCAGTGCCCTCAGATGGGAAGTTGTGTGAATTAGTCACCTGAAGACTGCATAATACGATTAGTTAAAATAAAATAAGAACAAATTCTCTATCAACATAAATATAGCTCCTTTGAAATCAACACAGAACCACTAGTTCACCCCAACAGAGAATCTGCCACAATGGCTTTTCTGCCACAATGATTTTTATAGATCTGAGCAGCCAAGGAAAAAAGAAACTTAAGGGGGGAAAAAAATAGCAACAAACAGATATTTTGGGGGCATTGCGGACTAGAAGGGGATTTCTAAATCTTGTATAAAGAAAAGAAAGTCCTGGCAAATATTAATATGAAGCATTTATATGACTGCAAACAGTAAACATTTATAGTAATGCTTATATATTACTACTTCTGCATTTCAGTGGTTTTGAGTGCTTTCTCCTAAGTTTTTCACATGACATTGCCGTATTTAAAAATTTGTACTGTTTCTCAATTACATTTCCTTTATACTGAGAGTAGTGTTTACCATATGTAAAACTTTCAGGTAGAGTCTTAGTATTGCAGTGTTAAATATGCTGCTGTGAATATATATTGTGAACCATGCTAATTTCCATGTCATTAATGGCAAGAGATAACAGGCTGGTTTTCTGTGAAATTACTGCTGTTGCCTCAGGATTGTCAGTTACTCAGCCCTGAAGTTAAGGATGCTTATAGCCTACTTTTGTTCTTTTATAAGCTTGTGACTCAGAAAAGCAAATCTACTTCTAAGAGTTCAGCCCAAAATGTAGATTTCATTAATAAAAAGAAGTTCTATTGTTACTCGTCCTGTCTTTCAAAACCCTCTTAAAAAAAAAAAAAAAGGGAAAGGATCATGCATTATGGCATTTTGTTATGAACTTCCCTGTGCCGTTGAAGAAACGTGCATGAAAACCCAGAGCAGACACTAGCAAGCAGTTGTAATGGCCCAACCCAGTTTCACAGTCCAGACTGGAGGAAGCACCACAGCACAGCGGCAAACAGAAGTAGATTGGCATGTTGTTCAGTTCTGATAATCCAGTGAGGACGTCACCAGTTTTGCAAGTCTCAGCAACGATGGCTACTTGTTAGGGCCCTGACTGCCCACCTGCCCACTTGTTCACCCAGTTCCCTGTAAAGTGAACAGCCTGAACATCACCAAAAGGCCGCTCTTCTCCCCAGCTGGAAACTGGTAAAGTGTCCATGGGGCCCAACCTGTGGCCGTGCTCACCTTGTTCCATGATGGAGCGTACCAGTCCTGATCTAACTTTGCAGAAGAAGCAGGTGCAGACTGGGAATAAATTAAAAAATATATTTGCAACATATTCCACATATTGTTTGTGGGCATTCCACCAATTTAATAGATCATCTGCACTGTCCTGTGTGAAGCAATCACTTATTTGAGATCGGAAAATGCAACCCTGTCTTCTGTATCCCACACTGCTGATGACAAGAATTGTTTCCATGCCAGCCTCACCGCACTGAGCAGTAAACGTCCCACCTCTCTGCGTGCGGTTCGGCAGCAGGCACTACACACAGCTGTGCCAAACCATCCCGTAACGTTAAAACGGTGGGCACAGTAGCAGGCGCTGCTCCTACTGCTGCCTGCGCTCTCAGTTCATGTTTATCAGTGGCAGATGCTGTCCAAATCTGCTGGCAGGAGAGAAGGCTATAAGGCCACGTGGCACAATTATTTAAATCATGTGACTGTATGTGTTATATGACATGGAAGCATGTGCTGCAATGTGGACATATAGAAAAGGGAGAATAAATTAACACCCGTCATTTTAAAGTGCTTACTAGATCTGTAATTCCCCAGCTAGTGCCTTTCTTGATGTGTACCTGAAGCTATTTTCCTCCAGAACACTGCATATAGTTAGATGCACACAAAAAATCTCCAAGTAGGTCACCAGTTTCCTGTTCTAACTTTAACTACCAAATGGGTCACGTGCAGTCCAATAAACTGGGCACTGAAAAGATGAGGCCCTCCTCGTAGGTTCCTGAGGTCATTCACATGTTACATGCTCGTTCTTTTTTTTTTTTTTTCTTTTTCCTTTGGTGGTCACCTAAATGTTCTCAATTCTTTGGTGGGATGGTCCTCACTGTCTTTACCTTTCAACAGACCCTGCCAGAAGTCTGCTCTGAGCAGGATGAGATGGATTTCCTGATGGAAGCATTGATTATCAGGTATAGTTTAAGGTTTTTAACCTGAGGGTGGACAGGGGGAAAAGGAGTAATGCAGGTAATAAGAATTATTAATCCACTTGCTTGGGTTCGGAAAAGGAATCCAGCCTTATTTTTCACTAGATGGCATTTTAGTAGCATATGAGTTACTGGTTTCAGCTACTTGTTCATCTTAAACAAAGTAACTGAGGTTCTTTTGTTGCACATCTGTTGTGGTTTAATGCCAGTAGGCAGCTCAGCCCCACGCAGCAGTGGGATGGGGAAGAGAATCGGAAGGGCAAGATTAAGAAAACTCACGGCGTGAGATAAAGACAGCGTAATAGGTAAAGCAAAAGCTGGGCACATAAACAAAGCAACGTAAAGAATTCTTTCACTGCTTCCCATTGGCAGGCAGGCGTTTAGCCATTTCCAGGAAAGCAGGGCTCCATCACGCGTAGGTTACTTGAAGACAAATGCCAAACTCTGAATGGCCCCCCTTCCTCCTTCTTCCCCCCAGCTTTTATTGCTGAGCATGACATCATACGGTATGGAATATTTCTTTGGTCAGTTGGGGCCATCAGTCCCAGTTGTGTCCTCTCCCAACTTCTTGTGCACCCCCAGCCTACTTGCTGGTGGGGTGGGGTGAGAAGCAGAAAGGCCTTGACTCTGTGTAAGCACTGCTCAGCAATAATGAAAACATCCCTGTGTTATCAATGCTGTTTTCAGCACAAATCCAAACCATAGTCCCATACTAGCTACTACGGAAAAAATTAATCCCAGTCAAAACCAGCACACTGTGAAAATACCAGGTGGGAAGTAGAGGAAAAAGACCACCTTTGTAACCACTGGAGCAGTAAGCAGTTAGCAGGGCTCCATCACGCGTAGGTTACTTGGGAAGACAAATGCCAAACTCTGAATGGCCCCCCTTCCTCCTTCTTCCCCCGGCTTTTATTGCTGATGTCATATAGCATGGGATATCCCTTTGGTCAGTTGGGGTCGGCTGTCCCAGCTGTGTCCCCTCCCAACTTCTTGTGCACCCCCAGCCTGCTTGCTGGCGGGGGGATGTGAAAAGCCCTAACGCTGTTTAAGCACTGCTCAGCAATAGCTAAAATATCAATGTGTTATCAACACTGTTTGATCACAAACCCAAAACATAGCACCATATGAGCTCTGTGAAGAAAATTAACTCTATCCCACCCAAAACAAAAAATTTTGCTGGTTGGTTCTGCTGGTCATGTTCAGAGGAGTAAAAAGGCACAACATTTTTGTACAAACATGTTCTGTGTTTGAAATGTTTTCCTTTTCAAAGAATCCCATTGCCCTTTTACTAAGTATAAATCATGTCCTGAAGCCCTTGCTAAAACAAACTTTCAATGATGAAATGGAAAGCAATAGGAAAGCTAAAGATTAGAGCCACCTGTCCAGTGACTCAGAAGTTCAGCCTCTGCAAGAGCAGCACCAAGGTGGTACAACACAGGCTTTGTGCCAAGGAGGTAAGTTTTTAGGTTTGGCTGTTAGTGCTTAAACTATATTCTCTCTTGCAAATAAAAGTAGGAGTTTTTATAAGAGCAAGTTTGGCAGCTGAAGAAGGAGCAAGTGTGAAAAGCTTTTCCCATTGTGGCTTTCAGGCAATAGCTGAGCATACGTGTGCAGCCTTTTGGCTTTTCCTATCTGTAGAACTGTTGGCTTAAGTAAGTGCTTTTTGCAGTGAAGGTCCTGGGCTTTTACCCTTGGTTTGCACAAAAATAGCTGAGGGAGACACTCTGAAACCTCTGTAGGGATAAGGTAGTGAATATGGTTCTGCGTGTGTAGCTTGCATAGATGGAACACAGCCCTTCTCCCAGCATGGCCACTTCTCTTAGATGTGTTCTGGTTCTTGATGTCTTTGCAAGCTTGACAGAACCTTTATAAGGTTTCATCTGCACAACTCTCTGACAGTGAACTATGAGATCTGTAAAACCTGCCTCGAAAAGATAACAGACAGCCATTCCTATTACTACCTGTACTTTAAGTATTCCAGTCTCGGAATTTACTTCATTAACCCAAATCCATAAGCTTAAAACAATAGTATAGTCAAGGGTGACTTTAAAATAATAGTCAGGGTTGATTGTAAGTGGTCAGAATGTATGCATTTTTAATTTGTGCAACATGAAGTTCCTCTTCTCATTGTCTGGCCCAGCTCATACCTAGATGCTGTTTTTCTGCTATAAAAGCATGAATCTCATGACATAGTGCCACTTCCTAAAGTCTGCAAGAATTTTGGCAGCTGAACCGGAGGTAACACTGATGTATGTTTCGTTAAAGAGCAATTTCAATCGATTACGGAGTGCTTTGATTCACTTAGTAACACATGACCCTTTCTCTTCCTCAACTTCCTTTCCATTTTTAGTTCCTGTATTATCCAGGTAATCACTATCCAAGGGAAGATGCTGCTTTCTAATGACTGAGTCTTACTGAGCTTCTTGACAGTCTCAGCTTTCTTTTGGAAGAGGCAGAAAGCCATCACATAAGCAGCTGCTGCAGTAGGTGTTAGCTGAGCCCCTCTTCGGCAGACTTGATACTGAACTGAGTCCGCCAAACTAGACAGCAGTATATTTAAAATAGCCAATGCTGAATTAAAATCCTCACTGGTCAGGATTTTGTTTCACAAATGCCAATAATATTTGCATATTTGAAGTGCTTAGCTTTCTTTCCCATCTCACGTCACCCCCATCTTTCAGTCAGTGTGTCCATTAAATTCTCTCTTCACAGACAGAAGGCTCCGCTTTACTTTCAACTTTTCGTACCTTCTGTTGAAAACCCTTCATGGGCAAAGCCAGGCATAACCCTGATCTTGGGGCTGTCATAATCAGAGAGGCATTTTGATACGGCTGAAGTAGGAATTTGTTTGGTAACTTGCACTGCATCAGGATTTGCTTCAATCCAGGTTGTCAAAGCTCAAGGCACAGTGAGTATGATGGATGTTGGCCAGGTACTAATGCTGTCTTTCTCTTCCATGTTGCTGTGATCTTGTCTTTCAGTAAGTTCAATCACCAAAATATCGTGCAGTGCATCGGTGTTAGCCTACAGACACTGCCTCGCTTCATTCTGCTCGAGCTCATGGCTGGAGGAGATATGAAGAGCTTTCTTCGGCAGAATCGACCCAGGGTGGTGAGATAACTTCCCTGCTAGGCTTGTGGTTGATTTCAGTACAACTGTTTTTATTATTTTTATGAATTGAATAAAGGCACTGAAGCCAGGCAGTGTATGCCCCAGGTCCTACAAACTTCTGCATACATACGTCTGTTTGCTTGACATAAGCAGATGTCAGTGAGAGAAAATGAAAGCAATGCCAGAACTCCAGTCTATTAGTAACTGAGGAGGAAAGAGTAAAATCCTGTCCTGCCATTGGAGAGTTCTCTGTCAACTGGTCTACAAATTAAGGGGCTTTCTTTTCTCAATGTCTGCCATGTTTTCTGTGCACTGTGGTGGTGTGTGAGGAGCTGAAGTTGTAACACTGATATGCAGTAATGGGAATTTGTAGCACTAGGTCCTCAGCAGGTGTGCATCAGCACCATATGGAGATGCACAAATCTATACTACTTGAAGAGCTGAGCCTGCATGTAGCAGTGGGACAGGGATTTAAATCAATGCAAATGAAATTATCAAGTCAAATATTTTTGTTTAAAAAAACCCACCTTTATAAAAAGCTGTCATGAGGTTTTTTGCAAATCATCTCTGATTTCTAGTACTATATTGATGCCAACCAAGTACAGTGAATATTTTGCATTAATTAGTTTCAGCGTTCTTATAATTAATAGCTGATTCCAGACATGTGTTCTTGCTTCTCAACAGTGTGATCCTGGGCACCTCTGTTAAATAAGTATATATCTCTGCTTGAGTGGAGACTTCAAAAAAAAGAAGAGTTAGGCCTGATCCTGCGTTATTTCTTGTTGTATTAAGGTGCCTATGCTGGCTGCCTACAGGGGTAGGAGGAGGCTGACTGGTGCCTCATGTACTCCCACACCACGTGATGCAGTTGCGCAGCTTCTCCTCCACACGCGCATCCCCCCCAAATAGTTATGACAATATAGCTCCATGTGTGTATACTCCTATGCTGGTACTAACATGTTGTTAAAAGATCGAGCTTAATCTCTTCCTCATACAGGAGTAAATATACTAATTAAATGCATTTACAGTGGTATAACTGCACCCAGATGGAGGAGTTTGTATATCTTATTTTTGGCCTTTATAGTGATAGTGGTACAATTTCTGTGAGTAGATCAGGTCTGTGGGCAGCAGAGAATAATAAATACTTTTATTTGAATTTTATATATAGTTGTAAGGTAAAGAACAGTTATTTTTTAAGTGAAAACAAACCTGCTGCTGTGTTAGCTGGTATGCTAGCAGATAGCAAATACAATAGTTGAAGTCCAATTAGTACTTAAAAAAATGTCCCTGTATGCCTTTTCTGAAAACAGAACTAGCCCCATCATTAATGTATTTCACGACAAGTTTCCCTGGCTGCAGAGAAAATGTATGTCCCATCAGAGTCTTCTGACAGAGGGATCCCAGAGCAGAGATAAGGCTGGAAGTCTGTGGTTCTATTTCTCCTCCTTGCTCTTCATTTCCTCTCCAGAAATGCCTACTTTATAACGATAATAATTCTCCCTGGCAGATGTCCAAGAGCCTTGTACAGTAATTTGCCTAGCCAATAAAAATAGTGCTCAATGGCTGTAGTGTATGTTATGTGGTTTGAGCATGAGAAATTACAGCAATAACAGCATCCAGAAACAAAAGCAGCCTTAAAAAGAGCTTTATTTGATATCTCTTGGGCTTTTGATCAGCAGTGTAGTAATTTCTCCCCACCCTTCTCGAGAGCAATACAGAAGTTCCTGGAGAAACACCAAGGAAATTTCCCTATGGGGAAATAAATGATGAGATGAAAATGAGCAGGGCTCCTGGAGAAAGACTTCTTTATTTTTCTTAGTTAGGGAAGTGCAGATGGTGAAGGGCTAGTACCAGTCCCGGAGTCCTGCGGTAAAGCATCCCTTTTTTGCATACTGCTCCTGAGGGCAATCTCTCTCCTTCCACAAGAAGGGATAAGTTGATGAGTGCTGGCTGCTGGTGCAGAGATGTGCACTCACGCATCTTTGCTCTCTGTCTGAGTTCATGTGCTAATTTCTGTTGATAATTTATTAACTTACTCTTTAAAAGTGGGTGGGTTTTTTCTCTGCATCTCACCTTTTGAACCTGCTTGTCTTTTGATTTCACAAAGGGGAATAGTTCTCTGCCACCGCCTTTACTAGGCTATTCAGGCCAGGCCACAAATCTCTCACCAGCTTGCACTCAGGCACTGTGCTCAGGAGAAGTAAAATCTTCTGAAAGATTTTTGGCTTGCATAAGAGTTTACTCATTTTCTAACCCTTTACTTTGATCTGCTTATGTTCCTCTTTGCTCCTGACTCATTTAACCCTTCCCCCACCCTGTATGTATGTCTCTCCCTTTCCCTCCTTCTGCCCCTCTATGATTATCCCCTGCCTGAACTATATTCTTCTACTCCGCTATTCTTCCCTTACCATATTCTCTATGTCCTTTTTGTCCTTTTCCAGAATCAACCATCCACGCTAACAATGCAGGACCTGCAGATATCGCCTGCGGCTGTAAATATCTGGAAGAGAATCATTTCATCCACAGGTGAGGAGAAACAGTCCCTTCTGATGTATCTCAAGGTGCGTGAAGCTCACACAGTTTCTATTTGCAGTGGATTAGACAGAACTAATCTCCAGGGGGGAGACAGAGATTTCCTCTACAAATACCGGCCTGTGCTTAGATGTTCGGTCTGGTCTCACTGTCTTTTGGTAGGAGTTAGGCTCTGCACTGCTCTTTGCACTGCTGGGGAGAAAGGAATCTTCTATTCGCAGTGTTTTCAAGTGTTAATTTTCAGGTGCCTACAATGTAGACACATTTGAGATTAGCCCTGTAGTCCACTAGATGGTAGTGTCACTCTGCATTAGCTTGTAAGACAATAAGGTATCATTTCTCTCTTTTCTGATCTCCCTATCTTGACTTCATGTTTTCCCTATCCCATCAGCACAGGACAGCCCATCATATGATTCTATATGTGAGCCGTTGACTAGAGAAGGGTAGAACAGGGATAACAGGAGGTAAAAACACAACTCTAAAGCTTCCTTCCCAGCTCAGTGGCTGACCTGCTGTGTGGTCTTGGGGAGCCCATATTTGTCTGTTCACACCTCTTTCTCCTCTTTTGTAGAGCAAAAAAATGTTGATATGGCAAGCTTCAAATAAGAATAAAATATTATAGAAGAGGTAAAGGTTATTATAGGTCGCCTTTTAAAATTCCCAGTTGGATATTGGACTTCTTTGCTTCTGTTTAATAGTTGTTTCAGCTCATAACGTTCCCAGGCATAGCGTGCAACTGAATTCCTTCCTGAGTATGAACTCCATGCTGAGTTCAGCCCTTGTGTGTAAAGGGAAGGAAAGGCCTGCACACAAGAGGGTCACACAGGCTCTATCTAAACCGACATGCAGCCTGGAGTTATGCAAGTAGACAACTGATTCACCCACACGGGTAAGCATGCATACGTATGCATGACATTGCACAGAGCAAAGAGGCAGAGCTAGGCAAGAGTGAGTAGAGACTGAGGCAAACAAGTGGCAAGCAGCAATCGGAGCAAAAAGCCATGAGATTGAGATATGGGATATGTTACGGCTTTATGATTAGAGCATCTGAGACAGTTTTCAGTCTCTCTTATATTGGAACAATAAATAAGTTCCTTTGAAAAAAGGATTAGAGTTTTCTGTCATTAAAAAAGAGCAGTAAGAGCATGCAACAAGTTTTGGCTCTTGGATCTCTTGATAAGTACATGAGGGGATCAGTGTTCTAATTGGAAACTTCAGAGTTAATTGCTACAGCATTATTTTTTAAAAATCCTTACTGTAATAGTAATATCACTCATCAGCCTCCACCCACCCTGATCTATTATATTTATGATAAGGGCCAATTTTTGCTTGTGCTGCAAGAAGTCCAATAGAAACTCAACAGAAATTTTCTCCACAAGTGTTTTATAAAATCAATTTTCATTTCTCCTGTCAGGTAGATGTTCCCTGGTTTTCTTATTATATGTCACTGAGCTCAGCAGTCATCAGATAAAGCTTCTAATATTTATGTCAACAAATGGACAGACCAGCTGCTATTGCTCAAGACCAATCTCCATTTCAGGAGAGAAATAGAAGAAACTACTCCTTGACTCTTTTAACAGCAGCATATCACTTTTAAAAACTCTCTGGGTCAGTTTTTGCACTGTTAGACCTCTAGTATAAGCAACGTGGGAAGGACCTGTTTTGTTTTAGCCAACAGTTCAGGAAATCAGTACAGAAGGAAGTTTGTTCAGGTTCTGTATTAGTATTTGTTAGTGATGTCAGTATTACTTAGAGTGGGTCGGGAAGGGAAGAAGTTTATCATTACAGATAACAGGTATCCTAGGGGGAAAAGGTAGGGTAGTGGGGTTGTGGAGATGTCACTAAGGGCAGGTCTTGTCATCTAGGAGTCACAGCTGATGATGGAGGAGAAAGCTGAGCTTGACTTCCAAATCCTGAGGGATTTTTCAAAGCTGGCAGTGGGAAGAAACATATGAGTTGTTCAAGGAGCTCATTTTTCTTGGCAGTCAACAGGACCCCCACAGTGCTATGATTTTTAATGAGTTCCTTTTCAGAATGCTTATTTAAAATGAACACAAATCCTTCAGTCTTGGCCATGCAGTCATCACTGCCATTTGTCACAAGCTAAACCTGTACCCAGCAAACGGCTGCTCCCATATGTAGCTTTGCTTGGTTCCACGGGAGATATCCAGAAGCCACAAAGCAACAGTTTACCAAATCTGGTCCTACATTGACTTTTCAAGCAGTTTACTAAGACTGCCCAACAGCATCACATCTGTAACTGATGGAGACACTGCTGAGATGCCACTCTTTAAAAAAAATAGAGCAAGAAAGAAATCTGTCATAATGTGGTTGAAGCAAAAGAGGCTGGATCTGTCCCTGGTCTGATAATGACCCTGTTTTCTGCCTTAGTGAAAGGAGGTGGGAGTGGGGAATGCTTGCAAACCAGTGGGTAGAAAATGTAAGGTAAATGCAGTTTAAGAATTGTGGTTAATAAAAATGATAATGTAGCTGGCATTATTTTTTATTTTTAATAAGGCTTTTCTTCTCATTTGTGTAAAGATGACTCAACTAAGACTTGCAGGACTGGGTCTAATACTCTTTCTTTATTCCTTTAGCTACTTAAGAGTTTAGAATTAGTATTAATAATTTTTTTTTTTTTTTTTAAAGAGATATAGCTGCAAGGAATTGCCTGTTGACCTGCACTGGAGCAGGACGAATAGCCAAGATTGGTGACTTTGGGATGGCCAGGGATATTTACAGGTAAGTGAAAGGCCGTTTCAGTCCTGTGAATAACTCAGTAATCTGTATCATTTTGGCTGGTTTGAACTGTCTCATGGAATCTGAAGCAATGGAACCATCCATTATGTGTCTGAATTTGATTACCAGTTAACCAACTGGAGGTAACAGACTGTAAATTAACACATCTATGCCTACTAGCCTACTACTACTCTGGAATAAACACTTCAACTGTGTTTATTCCAGACTGAGCCCCAGGGAACACTGCAAACACATGTGGACACTAAACCAAGCATAGGCAAATTTATTAGCTAGTTGAGCATAAATAATCTTAAATTAAAAAAAAAAACAAACCATAATTCTCAGTTTATGATGTCAAGAAGACTTGCTGCATCAGCACCCCGTGCAAAGCATCAGCAAATTTGATGTCTTCAACTGTGCACCTACAACATCCTCAGTTTCCATCCCAGTTGCAAAGAGGGTATAAAATACTGCTTCAATGCACTGTTTGTGTTGATGACTTTTCCTTTTTCTTGCTTGGCCCCCATTGCCACATGCAATCCCCAGCTGCTGTTGCTGTGGTAATAAGATCTTTTATATATCTGAGCCCTTTCAGACTATATGACATTCTCCATGCATTTTATCTTTCCCAGAGCAAGTTACTACCGCAAGGGAGGAAGAGCCATGCTTCCTGTCAAGTGGATGCCACCAGAAGCTTTTCTAGAGGGCATTTTCACCTCCAAGACTGATACCTGGTAACAAATGTCTTTTAATCACTTCTGCTACTCAGTGATAAGGGTAAAGAAATGTACTGCTCAAGAAAAAAATGTCTGCTCAGCAGACAGCAGGAACCTTTAAAAATGTCAGAATTTCCCAGAAAAATATTAGAAGTCTTCTCTCTGCACTCAGTAGAAGCATGGCTAAAGAATTCTGAATAAGAATTAAAAAATCTAATGTAAATGGAGGAAATAACAATTCACGGTACATAAATGTAGAGTATCGTATAAAGGCAATCAAGAAATGAAAAGAGAAAGCAGTTTAGATTCCCAAGAAGTCTCAGTTAAAAATCCAGACAAATACCATCAGACACTTCCATCAACCCTCAGTATCTGCCATTTTCTATCAGTGACAAGGCCTGCTTATATAGCTTGTAAATAACTCTCTCTGTACCACCCAGGATTACTCTTTTGTATAATTTTTTTCTATTATATATAAAATGACAGCAGGTTTAATCAGAAGTCCTTGCTGGTTGCTGAGGAAACAATATTTATATATTGATTCCTCATGTAACTTGATCTTTCTTTAAAATAAGCACCCCCTCAACAGTAGCACATTCATGCACAGGTGCTGGGGAATGGAAGCTTTCCTGTTGCTTAAGAACGCCTCTCTCCTTATACAGTAGATTCTGCAATATACTGTACTGAGACATTCCCTTAAATGCCACACTGACCCAGTTTCCTGAAGTTGTTAGTGATGCCGGAAGACAAGGGATTGCTTATCAGCGCCTAACTGCGAGCAGCAAGTACTAAGTATTTTGAAGGAAAGTGCTACAGTTCCTGTAATAGGCTATTATAAGTAACATGTGTGTACTGGAAATTTCTTCCACCTTTGCAGCAAATAGTGACTTTTAAAATTCTGACCCTGCTGAGGTCCTGGCAGAACCCTCTTGACTCCCCTGGCTCTAAGTCACACATTATTTTCAGTGGCACTGCCTAACTGACCCGTGGATGTAAAAAAGGAGAGCAACCGTAACGTGACAAAAAATAAATGCTGCTGCCTTTCAGTTTCACTGGATGTCTCTTACTTGATTTTATTCTTGAGCGTCCTGTTCCCAAACAATGACTCAAACATCTTCCCAAGTAAGGTAGGAATCTCCATGCCAGATCTAACAGTTCTTTTCAATTAGACCACACATAGCAAAGGGTGCTCTGGCATTTCCTGCTCTAGAAATAACAAATGCAGCAGAAAGAACAACTTCAGAGTTATTCAAATATTTTGAAACCTCTGCAAAGCTACTTTTGGAGCTTGAGCAAAGGTTTTGATTGATTGGGTTTTTTTATAGCAAAGTTGACTCATCATCACGCTAATTGCACATTACCGTGGTTGGCCTACAGCTTCGAAAGGTTGTTGCTGTGGTGTTTCCTACACAGCTTCGTGCCAGGTTTGTGGAGCACAAATGAAACCTAATTGGTATTGTTGGCTGGTTTCTGACACAGGTCCTTTGGTGTGCTTCTTTGGGAGATTTTCTCTCTAGGCTACATGCCCTACCCTTGCAAAACTAATCAGGAAGTGCTGGAATTTGTCACCAGTGGAGGAAGAATGGATCCACCAAAAAACTGTCCAGGGCCAGTGTAAGTATTTCCTTACTCCCGCAAGCACTCCAAGGGATAGTGGGTATCAAAAAGGTTAGACAAAGGCAACTTAGACCCCTTTAGTCAGGGAACGGTGATTGCCCCCGGTGTTAGGTGGGTATTATTGAATGTCTCTTGAGCCACTGCCTCTTGTATACAGCTTAGAGCACTATAGGATTTGCTTTAAGTAGTGGTCCCCTAATGGCTTAGGATCCAAGGATGCAGAAATGACATCCACTTTTGCTCTCCTCCTTTGGGCCATGTACCGAGTGCAGTTCCTCTGGACCCATGATCACTTCATACTGAAACACATTTTGCATAATTATCTTTCTTGATTGATACTTTTTTTTTTTTTTTTTTTACTTATTTTAAGGTACCGGATCATGACACAGTGCTGGCAGCACAGCCCAGAGTATCGGCCAAACTTCTCCACCATCCTGGAAAGAATCAAGTATTGCACGCAGGTATTGGTCTTTGGTACCCAGGTGGATGATAATCCATGGAATGCCAACTATCCAAAGGCACTAGCTTTAGTGCAAAAACAAGTGAAGAGTCCTGACAGACTGATCGAATTACTTTCCCAGTTGTGGTGGTGCTGTTGGCTTAACTGCTCTTTTCATTTGGGTTTTCTGGTATCCATCCTCATTGTCCCATCTTCAGCCCAACCAAAATGAGATTATACTGTTCCTGTGCAAGTGGATGCTTTCAGCTCTCAGCTTGTTCAGTAGCAAAATGTCTTTCATTTGGTGATGGACAGGTAATTAGAATCTCTTTCAAGGTCCACATTCTGACCTTGCCTAATGTTGTTCGAAAGCCACAGCTGAACTGATATGGAGTGGGGAGGGGAATGAGATGGCACGGTGAGTTCACCATCTGGTAGCATTTTACAGCTACAGGCCTGGATCCAACCTCCTGAGGGAGAAATTATATACTAGTGACTCCCAGCTTAGCTACTGATTTCAATAAAGCACAGCCTCTGCTCAAAGGAAGCACATAAATGAGAGAGCATTTTTGCAAGTCCTAACAGCATGCGATATCCGGGTGGCACATAGCACCTTGTACAACGTGCGGGAATATTGCCCAAACCTGATGTCAGCCTCTCTTGTCAAAAACTTTTTCACGCTCATAGCTATTTCTCTTAAATTGCAGGCGTGACAGTCACCCTGGAGGTGCTCAGGGCGTAACAGATTCTTGTCTCTCTTTTTCAGGACCCTGATGTGATCAACACTGAGCTGCCCATGGAGTGTGGCCCTACACCAGAGGATGAAGGGAGTACGGTCATGCGCCCAAACATTTCCAGCGGGATAGTGCCTCTGTTGGTAAGCCCTTCTCTCACACCACAGACAACGCCTAAAACACTGGACTCCCACCATGCTGGGCATAAACTTGTACAATGTCCACAAGAGCTACTGGTGGAGAACCTGAGCAACTGGACTGCTCGAGGGCCCAGCCTGCCGTGCCTCAGCGATTTGAACAGTGGGTCCTGGTTCCAGCAGGCCTCGAACCAGAAGTTGGAGCTCAGCAATCCACCAACCCACAGACTTAAAAACAAAACGAAAAATCTTTGGAACCCAACCTATGGATCATGGGTGCTAGAGAACATCTGTCACTTCAGCCCCAGCTCCAAGCTCAAAGCAACTCCTGAGCGGGAAGATTCGGGCTTTGATGGGAATTGCAGTTCTTCTAGCTCTCGGACATCTCCAGCATCTCCAAGTCGAAGCAACTGCCCTCACCTGGATATTGGTGGGATTGAACTGGTGAAACTCCAGACTTTCCCCTGTGGCAATGTGAATTACGCTTATGATGACCTGTGCTATAGCACTGACCACCAGCCATCAGCTTTGGCAGAGGTCAGAGCAGCTGTGCTAAGGAGCTCCAGTGTGCACAGAGATGAAAAGCCTTTTTATAAAACAGAGAAAACATCAAGAGAGAGGGACTCTGGTCTGTCTTTGTCAGATGACCTGAGTGTTACTCCAGTGTAACAGAAACGGTTCTTCCAAAGACCAGGGAATATGTGTGTCTGGAAGGACTGCTTCCTATTTCACTTACTTCCTCCATTTAAGTTCCTTCAGACGGGTGATGTTTCAACATCAGCAATGTTTTGCTTCCTCCTTCTACCTGCCGGATCCCCAGATCGTTAAAGACAGTTGCATTTCTATCTCTGTCCATCAAATGTGTTCCACTGAACCAGTTTAGCAGTGGAGAACAATGGCATTGCTGCTCTGATTCAGAATACAATACTCAATGAAAGGACTCCTTCTCAATCTGCTCAGGTGAAAAGAAATGGACCTACCATCCAACCGCAGCATTTGGATGGAAATAATGAGCAACACAGGTTGCACTTCTTTCAGACTGAAGAAACCAAAAATGCATGCTGTGCCAGCAGCAACCAACTTGCAAAGGCTGCTATATTCCCAAGAGCTTTTTACAGTCCTGATGACTTACTAATGATGCTCATGCACTGTAAGGGAAGTAAATAAATAGCAGCCACATTTGCATCTGTTTTATTAGCAGACCCTGTGGAAAAACATAAAAATGAAGCTACTGCTCAAATTGGAAGCAGTAGGAAGGGTGAAAAAGAATCCAGGCTCCTCTGAGCACGTGCATTGAAAACAAGCAATGAAGAGGAATTTACTATTTAAAAAAAAAAAAAGTTGGTGGAGCTGATAGTATCCCTTTGAATAGTCAAGGAAATGTGCTGTTTGCCTCACAGTGTTGCTTTCCTCACAGGTCCTGGCGTGGAAGGGGCAGGTGGTTTTTCAAGAAAGGGTGATGAGAAATGGACTGTCTTTATCTTTTAATGGACTTTACTTGGGATGAACTTCATTTTTGTAAGTACTTTGATATTCAGAAGTAATTTCCTGTGCTATGTTGGTAAGCATTAAGCTGAGGTTCTCGGGTAACTGTCTAGCATTTGCTGCACTGGAGTTCTTCTTGGTTTTAATACCTACTCCTCTGAGGTAGAAACGAAGTAATGCAAGGGAGGGACAGAGTGGAGGGGAACCTAATACAAACACTACCTTACAGTGCCCTTGACACAGGAAGGTAGAATAGCTCAACCATTTGAGAAAGCTAAAATCATGACTTGGCTTCACACACCTATGCAGGCCGTCATTATCTTCTCACCTTCCAAGCATACAGACTTGCTGATAAAGGTAGTTATTGTTTGTTTTGAGGACAGCTCATTTCTAAGGCTTTCTTCTGTTGCTTAAGGTCTAAACTGGTTAAAGCCTGCAAAATACGGAGACTGAAAAAGTAAATAATTTGGATTAAGCTTGAGCAGTCTCGGAAGCGTTTTGTCCTTGTCCCACTCCTGAAGGTTGCACTGCCAACCTACGGTGGCAAATTACATGCTGCCTTCATGTCTAATCAGTTGTATGGTGAGATGTCAGTCGTAGACTCTGTCTGGTTCCTTTCTGAGGGAAGAGGTGCTCTGGTACAAGTTTTGCGCTTAGTGATCAGCTGCATATACAGTCTGAAGATGTAGGCTGGCAGGAGAAGGTTTGCTTTGATCACACAGACTTCCTGTCCTCTGCGTCATTCGGGGATGGACACTACTGAGATGTGATACAGAAAAGCACCGAGTGAAGCGTCTGAATCCATCTTGAGTGAAATCCATCTTCAGCTCAGGTTTTGTTGGTCTGATTTTGTATCTGTTCCAAGTTTCCTATAGTTTTAGGCCTTTGGCTTTAGAATGGTTTTATATACCAACATTTCCAGACCTGAGGGGTGACGACGGCCACCTTTCAGCAATGACTGATATGGTATGGCAATAATTCCAACTCCATGTTGGGAAATGACAGGTGGTCAGAACAGAGGGGTCCCTCTGTGCGTGGGCAAATTCCAGGAGTGGTGTAGGGACTGATGGGCTTAGTGACCAAGGGAGATGGTTGCCCTTGCCTCATGCCCCTCTTTCCATTTCACCTTTGCTTTAGCTCTCTGGCTTCTCTCCTATTTAGCTCGTTGCCTGTCCTGTCTTACGTCCACGAGCTGCTACAGCCCAGTTAGCAGGAAATTTTCTCATTCTTTCCTCTTGCAGAGGCTAACATTTTTTGGTCATGTTTCAGGCTGGCCACCTCTGGAACATGCTAGTCAAGAATAAATACATCTACTCCTAGCTAGTTGGAATAACACCAGCTCATCTTCAACATCCTTACCTTTTGGATTATGTTAGTCCTATGGTTTATGCATTAGTAGTTTTTTTTCCCCAAAGATGAGCTATCAAACTCTCCAACAGTTGTGACTGGGCGTCAGCAAGTCAGCCCCTTCCTCCCTGCATGTGTGGTAAGGCCACAGCAGAGTGTAGCGATCCTAGTCCAGCAGCAGTGGCTGTGACTCCGGATCGCTTTCCAACCCGTGTTTGTCACGGGCTCTATCCTGAGCAGAGCACTAGTGGTCACAACCATGCTTTTGCAGGTCCATTATGACTCTGCTTTCAATTCTCCTTAGCCATCGGCATGGGTGGGAAATTGGCGGTGAGGAGTGAAATACTGACTTGTTCAGAAGCCATGGGAAGTTAACTATACCACCTTTTCTTCCTGCAGACTTTTTGTCAAGTAGCAGACACAAGACAGTTCTTCATTTTTTCACATGGAAATGAGTGTAAAACACCCTAAGATTCCAGTGAGAAGCAGGTAGGATCCCTGCTGTCCCTATGGTTACCCAGCTTGAGCTACCATTGTTTTCCCCATATACTATTGTTTTCCCGATATGCAGCACTTGCCTCAATTCATGAATTTAGAAAGGCCAATAGAGATGAAACTAAATAAGCCATTGAAAAGTGAAGTGAGAGAAGAGCACAGTTCTATTACCCATGCCACAGGCAGTCTTGGCTGCAGCTATGCCTTCATTTTATAAATAAAATGAAAGTTCTTCAGTCCAGTACTTTGAGCAAATATCTGTTCTTACTGAATAGCTCTGTCAAGGTACTTATTTACAGGAAGAGCAAAGCGTAGACAAATCTGCACTGAGCCAGAACAAAACTCCATCCTTCCCAGTATCTTATCTCTAAGAGTGACCAACAGTGGGGTGTTGAAGGTCAACTGTAAGAGTAGAGTGAGCATGTAGTGATTATTTAGTTCCTAGACATAAGTTGCTGGTTTACAAGAGCACGTAGCTCAGGGACGTATTGAGCCAGATGCCGTGTCTGGTAACAAGACAGAACATGGAGCTGCATGTACCAAATGGGCACTAAAAGAAAGAGCCAGGAATTTTACAAGAGTCTGCATTAGCAACCTAAATTTTATGTAAGCTTTTAACTCCCTCAAAGGGAACTAAAGGTGAATGATCTTCTGTCAGCATAGTTGCCATGACTCTGACCTGTAACAGTTTTTCTGTGCATATCTGATCTCTTAGCTGCTTTTAAAAACCCTCACAGATAATGAATTTTAAATGAATATCCTGGAGGAAATAATGCTAGTATCGCTCCTGTTGTGATGCTGAAATGCTACATGCTGTCCAAACTGTATTATCTAAAAAGAAAAATAACAATTGCAATGACGTATAGTACAACCTTCAGTCCTACAGTTCTGAGACTGAAACTTACTGTTCATACAATCACAGATTTCATAGTGCTCAATTGCTACCATTTCAAAATATAACTTGCTTGAAACTGTTTTTAAGGAGACACGTGTAGTGCATCATCAATGAGTCGAACCCAAAATTATGTTACTTCAGCGATTGAAAGCCAAAACCCAATTTTGTTTCCTAGAGGAATGACATGAGCTGGAGATCTGGGATTAATTCAGTCCTGTAATCCACATGAAAAGTCTTCCAACACTTCCCCGCTGGAGAATCAGCCATTTATAGGATTATTATAAATTGCTCTTCCTGACGGGTGTCTGTCTTTTAACATGTTACCAACTTGGTTTTAGATTTGTGTGTATATAGTTGTTGGGTTTTTTTTCTTCTGGGCTCAGCATTAGTACTTTATGTTGCTTCATACAACCTCATACCTACATTGTAAAGGGGGGGACTGAATAACAAAAGATGAAATAATAATGCAAATTTCAATGTGTCTTTCTCTGCTTTCTTTTCACATTTGTTGATATTCTTGCTTCTGATTTCTTTGTTATCTTTTCTCTCCTCAATTGAAATGTTTTGTATCTTCATTTTCCCTTTAAAGAAACAGAATTTTTAACTGCACAGATTTAAGGTGTCCCCTCATATCAACCCTTTTCCTGAGGTAAGTTTTACACTGATATGCCAACAGGCAGGTGTGCACTAAGAAAGCTCTGCAAGTCTAATTAAATAGTTACGGGCTTTTGCAAGTGTAACTTATTCCACCTCCAATACCCTCCCCCTACTTACCCGAAAGAGAAGACAACGCTACTGCTGGGAGTACGGTTTTCCCCAGTGCATTTGCATCTCCACAGGGGTGTCAGCCAGGGATCACACTTCCTCAGACCCTCGAGCAGCAGAGCTCTGCAAGACAGTTTCTCCTGTAGACAGGACCGTGCCCCCTCCTCCTGGCTGCCTACCCTTTTCAATCTGATGCAGAGACCTCAGGCATGACATCACTAATATCTTCCCATCTCGTCACATTTAGTTGAATAGGTCTTGATTTGTCATTACCTCTGACCATGGCAGCACTTCTTGCCAACTTACCTTTCTGGGTGACTACTGTACATAACTAGATGACATGCCTGCTTCTATACAATTTAAAGCTGGACAAGTGTATACTTCTATATTTGCAACACAAAATAAAGCGACACTAGTGGTGGCTATTTCTTTCCCTCTCTGCTAAGTACTCTTTGCACACAGGTAAGAGGACACTCTCTTGCTGAGAAGTGTTGCCAGTCCTGGAGGGTTGACTGCTTGTTCCCTGCTGCCACACAAAACTGCCCCGTGGAACAGTTAACTGCTCTGAGTCTGCAAAGTGCCTTTTGATGCACAATTTTTTGATATACTGAGATTTGAGACAGAGCTTCCCTCGAAGGAAGCTGTCAAGCTTTGTGTGGATCAGGTTCTAAAACAGACATACCTAATGGGTTTTGGAACCAAGCTCCAATATTAGCTTCTAGATGTCTTAGAACGGTTTTGTTTTAGGAAAGACTAGATGCTGAAGACTAAAAGCACAAGAAACACTGAAACAAATAGTTTTTGTCCCTTCCCTAGGAAATTCTTGAAGAAAAGATATTACTGTCCTGTGACCAAATCACAGTGGATGTCTTTTTTGCTCGAGTCTCATTTATTTAGTAGCATACACACTTCAGAGTAACAAACACTCAATCAATACAGTCAATGTCAAAAGTGACCATGGTCAGCATTGCATTGTAGTGTTCAGAACGGATGCACTGTGGATGATACAGGCCATTTGATCTCAGTACCTTAAGAATAACAAATAATAACAACAGCAATACAAA
The DNA here is from genome assembly GCF_000690835.1 of Fulmarus glacialis. Taxonomy (NCBI): domain Eukaryota; kingdom Metazoa; phylum Chordata; class Aves; order Procellariiformes; family Procellariidae; genus Fulmarus; species Fulmarus glacialis. The sequence goes on from NW_009217444.1 coordinate 80,725, forward strand.
AAAAAAAAAGTATAGCAAGAGCCCTCTGAGATACTTACTTAAGGGTTTGGTCCAACTCCCATTGAAATCTTTCCAAACTGGATCAGATGTTAAGTGAATTTCCCCCGTGTAAAATTAAGAGGGATTTAATTTTTACCACTTTGGTTAAATTCAATCCAAATTTATATCCTTGTGGGGACCCCCCCACCCATCATTTTTAAACTTAGCTGATGTATCTCTTTGTGCATTTCTTTCCATATTGCACCTTCCTCCAAAGAATCTCACAGCTTCTTGCAAGCAATAATGAAGGAGAGCCTCACACACCCTGTGAGGTAAGTAGGTACTATTCCCATCTATAAAATGAGAACAAAACTGAGGCCTAGAATAGTTGTCCAAGGCCAAAAAAACAACTCACTGACAAAGCTAAGGGAGAGAAGTCCTACTGCTAGATTCACACACAGGAATGCAGCAGCTACAGCAGTAAGCATTGCTGCAGCTAACTAGTGAGTTTAAAAACCTTGATGCCTAAGTTAGAGGTTAGCTCTTCAGCACCAAAGTGCCTCTGGGCCAGCATATCTTACCATGCTGTGGAAACACACGTGCTACATTCTGGACTTGCACATGAACAAGTACCTTGGTTATCATGCATCAGCTCTTCTATGTTGCATGCCTGTGCAAAGGCATCATGTTGACCCTCTGGTAAATACAAGCTTATTCAAGGCAACTTACTCCATAGTGAAAGAAGGCTACAATGCTTCCTCACACTAGCCAGGGAGTGTACACAGGCACTCTGGGCCATCTGATGTGAATCAAGGTCTCTAACATACCCCGTGGTAGTTTGCTCATGAGCTCATAGCCTCCACCCCCTTAGAGCTCCAGTGCTCATTTGTAGTCCTACACTTGCAGTTTGCTAATGAAAAGCTGCCTCGTTTTCTCCATTCCCATAACAGCAGCAGATTGTGGCTTCTTCCCTTCTAACCCCTTGGCAAGCCAAAGGGCCATGTCAAAACTAATTTGCTAGAACTATGTATCATCTAGAATGAGTTTCCAGACCAGGGGCTGCTGTAGAAGAGGTTTTCTTTTTTTCCCCTGACCTTGTCAACTACTGCAGAGGAATGGATCATTCTCCATGTTTTCCCCCAGGACCACATACTGCAAACCATCCAGGCGCTAGCAGCAGTCGGTGAAGCTATGGTACCACGCTGCTTCTAGTTCTCCTTTAGAACTGGACAGTCATTCTAAAAGTTTGTCTCAAATTCTCAACTGACATTTCAGCATCAACTTTCACCCTCTAAACTTCCCCCCCCCTAGAAAATAAGTTACACTGATGCAAGAGATTCACATATGTGGTAACAGAAAAAAGAAATTTAACTCTGAAGATTAATTAGGCAAACCACTAATGAATTCTATCACCTTAACAGTCTCTTTTCTAACTTTTCTGATTTTTTTTTTTTTTTATTATGGTAGGACTGCTTGCAATTGCAGTATTGAAAAGGTATTGTTACTAAAGTCCTCCCCTGTGAGACCTATTTACTTCCTATTCCCCTTAAGCACTGCTAACCAATGGCTTACCTGGTGGCTGCAGGAAAGGAGGAAGACCTTTTTTTTTTTTTAAAAAATTGTATGAAATTCACCACAGATTAATTTGTCATCTCATAGCAGTTCAAAAGGTAGGAGGCATCTGGAATGATAATATCTGTGCTCTCTACTGAAGGCTCGCTGTCACTTAAAAAAAAAAAAAAAGTGTAAACCCTCTGAAACATCTAAGTGGAAAATTCATTAACATACTACCATGAAAATAAAACCGAGAGGGACTCTGGGAGGCCACAGAAGAAGTCTGAATTTGCAGTGAACTGCAAAAAATAATTACCAGTTTCAAACAACTTCTGGCTTAGGATGAAATGTTTCCATGTGTCATTACTTCCTACAGAATACCCAGTCTATGTCATCTAACTTTTAGGTCACCACTGAGCTTGAATTTTTAATACTGCTGTTTTGTTTAGAGGTGATTGAAAAGTTATTAAATCTGACTGATCTCTTAGTACAGTAGTGTGTTATCTGAAGTAACTCCTTTTAGAAATTATTTTAGGCTGTTCAATTCTAATTACAAATGTTATAGATACATTTCTTTCCAGATCTGGACTCTACAGTCTTTTTTTTGCTCATGATCACAATTATTAGTGAAATAGCAGTTTCCCAAAGCATGGAGTCACCTTCATATATCCTAAAGTTCTCAGAATCTCTTCTGAACACAGGACACTGGCAAAAGACAGCAATTTCTGATCAATGTGCATTACTAGCTTTAGATGTTGAAAGGGGATTAACAATCAAACAGTAATATAAGTCTTGTCCTCATTTTGAAAACTGCATCATCACGTTATTAATGTTAAAACCTGGAATGTGAGTGAACATGTGAATACTGATAGTATTTATACTGCTAGTATTTAAAGAACTGTTCAAGTGACTAGAAGCAACCAACGGAGAAGGTTATGTGAAGCCATTACAAGAAATCACTTCCGTGTTTCTTGATTTTAACCTAAACAATGTGAATTTTCTGTGGCTGTGCCTGGGCCACAGCAAAAGAAGAATGAACCACAGATGGCCCTGCGATTCCAGACGGGGACTAGGGGATGTGATACATTGACATTCCTTCCCCCAAACTGCCCTGAGTTAACAGCCGATACCTTGGAAGGAATTATCTCATCATTAGTGTAATGCTGTGAATGCAGAAACATTACCTTCCTGATCGCTGCGCCAGTCTATACACTTAAGTGGCAGCATCGTATTTGGGAACAGGAACATGGCCAAGAAGTCACGTGCATTAGGAGACAGTCAAACCATGATCTTAAGAGATCACATTGGTTGCTGGCTACTAGTACAAGCATGCGTGCGCACATGTATAGGGGTTTTATCTTTAAAAATAAACAAGCCTTGAAAAAAACCCTTAGTTCCCTGCTCTGTGTGCGAAAGAGTGATTACTGGTTTTCAGAACTGCAGTTCAGCTGCAAGAGGCCAAACTCGCCAAGCTAGGCACTTTTCCAACAGCCCACCCAGTCTGAAAGTCAAATGTTTTTGGAGACAATAGGCTGCTATTCTCTCCCTAGAGTATTTGTAATCTCCTGAGAGGCTACATAAAAGCAAAGGCTGTTCTTGGATAGAAGTGAGGCTAGGGTAGGGAAGAGGAGGAATGGTCAACAGCAGTTACCACATCCAGCCACTGCAAACTGCTGTCTCCCTTTACTCCAGGTTTCTTGTGATTATCACCCATTTCCACCTTGTGCACACTTAACACAATGCAGCAGAAGTCGTTGGTCCAACCTCTAGTGTACACAGGAGCAAGAAGACTTGGAATTAGGGGGGAAAAAACCACTCTTGCTGGTTTCAAAACTATGCAGTTCCCTGAAAAATTGTTACTCCTACCCTGAATCCCCACACACTTGCTCTGGTTCACTAAGAGGTAATCTGGAGTCCCATCTGTTCGCCAGAAATCAGAATCATTCTGGTTTACCATACAGATCTCTTGACTCATGCTGGTGTGATTCCTGAGTATGGAGATCTTCATTCTCTGAGGACCAGTCTGAAGTTAGGCTGGTGCAATACAGACCAATCTGGAGTTATTTAGGTTCATAGAGGGCCGATGCAAAGTCATTTTGATGACTAACTGCTGGGTTCTGGATGCAGCTCCCTCTGCACTGATAACCTCAGGAGTTTGGAGGGAGTTAAAGGTTTCCTTCTAACTGAGTGATCCCAGTAGAGCAGAAAGTTACAGAGCAGCCCTGGAAGTTTTGTGCCATTCTCAACTCATCTTTCAGTGATGCTTTCCAAGATGCCGATCAAATTGTCCAATCCCAACAAGTACCCATCTTCCCTGTTGCCTTCTTGCCAGGGGATCCTGTGATCCAGTGTCTGCCCATCAGGGAGAAGGGTGGTCTTTCCAAAATCGATCAGCCACACATTGGCATTCCCACTGCCATCATGTACAAAAAGTAGTGAACTTCCAACGACCTGGAAGACAGATTGAGATGACGTGGTTAAAACCACATCTTTAGCTCTCCCCCATCACTTAACGCTTCCCACTAAGAAGATGACCTCCTCAGATGACCTTCTCACCTGTGACCCAACAGACTTTTGGGCTGCACTTATACATTGACAATTTACATGACCAATTTGCATAACCATATCAGTCAGTAACGTATAAATGGGCCTGTAGATGGGAAAAGGGACCCAGTAGATAAAGGGAAGAAAAGCAATTCTCCAAGTTCACTTGGCAGCAGGTCTCAATTTGAGCAATTCAGCAAAAGCCAGTGACTACTTTCAAAGACAGACCATGACCCATGATTTACAAAAATGCCTCTAGTGACAAGAGGAAATCAACAAGGTGAAATAAAATGTCTGATCTCAAAATCTTGAGCTGTATAAGCAGAACTTACAATGCTAACGATGTCTTCTCCACAGCAAAGCATACGAGGAGAACATATAGAGCAGAATTATACAGTGTTTCAACATAAATCCAGTATAACTAATAAAGTCTTCATCATCAGACTACAACTGAATGCTGCTGTACCAAATGCAAGCTTCCACATTACCATTCCCCCATAAAGATTCCCATTGGAACATACCAAGGTTAGAGAAACCACAGGGAACTAGTATTAATAAACCATTCCCTGCAGTGGCCCAGAGCTGTAAGCGCTGGGACGTTATAAAGATGGGAGGATTTATTATTCCTCAACTGGTTTAATCTTCTGTATCGTTGTGATGGAGGCTTTGAGGTACCTGTGTTGTTAACATATATTAGTTTTCTTCTACTACAAACTCCTTTCTACTAACACAGCAGGCTATTCTGAAGTACATCTGAATGACCAAACAAATAACAATGCACCTCCACAGCATTACACTCACTGCTCACCTCATGTCGCTTGAAGAAGTCTGAGGATTCAAGAACGATATGAATTTCCTGCAGACGCTTGAGGTATTTTTTCTGGAGGAAGAGGAGAAAAAAAAAACAACCTGTAAACCTTTAAGTAAAGAATGAATGAAGATACTCTGTTTACAAGAGTCAATATAATGAAGAGATGATGTTAATTTTAGGCTAGAGGTCCTTCAAAACAACAGGTTCATCATTTGAAAGTCAATCTGAAAATACACTTCAACAGGCTTTCATAGTGAATGAACAGACTGGAGTTCCTCTGCTGCATGTGTTACACCGAGCATACTTATCTGTCCTCCTTTGGATGCAGTGAGATAGCATCTGGCTGCACGCTTTCTGCATCCTTTTTTTTTTGTTTTCTTTTTAATAAAGAGAAAAAAGTTTCAAGCAACTAAAAATCTTCCAGTTCTCCACAGTGAAAAGAGAACGAAATTGTGTTAGAGAGACAAAGAGCTCCAACCATGTTGGGCGGGGGGGGCGGAGAGAATAAAAAAAGTCAAGGCCTAATGCATAAAGCTCTAGTATACGTTTTTAATGCTGCCCTGTATTACCAAGCATCCTCCTCCTGGAGGGCTAATCTGCCTTCACAATGGCTTCTACACTGCAGCAAACACTACGGCATCCTTTGAAGTTCCAAAGACAAAAGACACGTTACGCCATCTACCACATACCTGCTGTGCTACCCGTGAAGTAGCATGCAGGAATTGCTCTTTGCAGCGAGTCTCACACATAGGAGCACAGCCAGCCACCAATCTCACTTCCTGCCCCCATGCTCTGGTTTTATCCTCTCCCAAATCACAAGTTTTCCTGCCAACACAATCCTTGCTTAGACATCATCATCCCTCTGATGCATCTAACACTCATGGTCGAAGCTGATGGCAAGCCATAAGTTAGCTTGACCGACGTTTTGCTAGCATGAGGAACTTAAGGTGAACTCACAGCAAGAGCTGCCAGAACTAGTCTCAGCCAACTGCTTCTCACAGCCCTCCAAGTCCCCATGTCCACTCCATCTGCTGAAAGGGACTGGAAGACCAAACCATTTTTCTTCCTTGATAGTTTAATTGATCTTTCTTGTTCCAGAGGACACGTGGCCCTGAAGCAAGTTCATTGGGTCATGGATCAGTGAACCTGAAGAGTTCAGACTCACCAGAATAGTTGTGTTGCCCTCAATGAATTCCACAAAAACCTGTAGAACTTGCTCCTGTGTCTTCGTAGTTTTGAAGTTTGTGTTACATGTTCCATCTGCCTTCTGCACAAAAACGCACAAAGACAGAGATGATTTATACTATGCACATATCATTCCCCTCATCAGTCAATCCTCTGGAACCATCAGCAGCTCAGTTCTCACTAACCAGATGAAAGTGAGTAGCTGAACAGGAAGAGAGCAGGTAAACCAAGCAAGAAGTGGAGAAAAGATGCAAAAGCTGATTGGGTAACTTTAAATGGCACTTCATTTCCTGTTGAGTGCAGTTAAAAAAAAAACAACTCATGATATTACCAGCTTGCAGTCAGTACCAGCAGTGCAAAGTTCAATGGGGCAAACCACAGTGACTTCTTTGGTTGTCCTCTCATCTAGCTTGATGTAGTCAAACCCTGGCTGGGGGCGTAAGGGGACGTCTTCAAACCCAATTTTACTTGACCTTTTTGTTTGGTTTTTTTTTTTTTTAATTTTGTTTTTCAATGGGGAAATCAAAGAATTGCGGTTAAGACTCAGTTCCCAATATACCTTTGCACATTAATGTGACCCAGAAGTCACAGAACGGAAAGCTAGTTGCAGCCAAGAACAACTCTGGATTTGCAGTGCTAGCAGTGACACAAATGCTAGCAGTGACAAAGCACGTGTGTGAATTTTGGCAAAGGACAGCGCGTGCATGCTTGTATCCAACTGGCTCCTGGAGAAATTCAGAGTATTTTTGTGCTAGCATTACAGCTCAGTACAGAAGCATCCTGCTACTGAAAAAACAATTCTTTTTATGTGCTGGTAGTGACCAGTGTGTGCTTGTGGGCCTACAAGTAAGTAAGAGCAGTGCATGAATCGGAGATATCTGTCAACATAGGCTATATGAATATGCATTTCTCCAAGAACATCTCTGTCGCTTCAAGAGACACAAATATGAGCTTTTAGGACACGCATGTAAAATACAGCAATTATTGCAGTTGGTAGCCTGTATCCACTAAAAGCCTGCAAGATTATCAAACTGTATTCCTCTCCATCGTATCAGTCCAATGAAATCCCTCATTTCCATTATAAGAGTAAATCAACAGGTCATCAAAATGTGTTCCCTCCCACACGTTAAAAGTCACTGCACCAAAACTGGGTAAATTCAGCTCCAGTCTCAGCAGGTAAAACACTATTTACTCCACAGCAGAATTTGGCCCCTAGTATATACACAAAAAAAAAAATCTGATAATGCTAAATTTCCAGATTTATCATGCAAGAGAATGAACTGACTGAATGGCAAAGCCATGCAGAACAGCCTCCCACCTAGCAGACTTTCTAGCAGCAGAATAAACAGAATTTTATTCCAAGGCTGTGGGCCAGATACAAGTGTGGCATGTCAGCCTGATGAGATGTGTAAGTTATGCAAGAGAAGCTCAGCAGGTTGGCAGATCTGATGCATGATGATACTCAACAGCACATAGAAATTTGGAACTCAGTCTGATGCCTCGTAACTCTTCACTGGAGTAAGGTTGTTTTAAAAATAATATCTGCCCGTGCCCCAAATCCCAGAGCAAATCCCTGGAACAGCTGCTGTGTGTTCCCTTTTCATCCTTTTTTGTCTGGACAGACTAATTGCTTGCTTCCCTGTTGTTTAGAAACACTGTTATGATTTTGTTCCTTTGCAGTGGTTGGCAGGGAACGTAACTGCTGCCTGACTTCACTTGCTGTAAACAACATCCAGATTTTGAATGGCACCATCCCTCGTGCGCTATAGCAGGCCCTTGCAACAACTCTGGATGTACCTGATCCCCAGGAGGCGCGTGCCTGACTTGCTCCTTGAAGTCATACCTTTGTCAGGGCCTCCACACGTATTCCTGCACAGCAGAGCAGTCCGTTGCACAGTGCAGCCAGTGGGCCACTTGCAGCACTTCTCATTACATGTGACAGCGACGTGGCTAGCAGGAGGGCAGGTTTGGCTACCCCATAAAATAGTGCTACCTATCAACCTGCGCGGTCTTGCTCAGATTCCTCTGCAGAGTTCCCTTAAAGGGCTCGGGGTTAAGGTCATGACCTAAACGGATTCACAAAGATTTATGAATCAAATCTGACGTCCTCCTGGAAAAACAGCTATCCCTGATCTACAGCTAAAGGAATGGTACCAAAGGAAGAAGTAACTTCCCAAACTGCACAGAGATTCAGTGACAGAACGGGAAGCCAGAACTCCCGATTCTCAGCCCCATGCGTATCTGCTCTGCAAAATGATCAGTGTTGTAGAGACAATGTTTGTGATGCCTAGCCTTCAGACAGCCCCTTCCAGAGAGGAAACCTGCATTCTGAATCTGGCAGGCACAAGAGACCGAGTATCAGGTGCCAGCTGTAAGGAAACCCAATGGTTCCAACTATTTTTGATAAGAGGAAGAGGGACAAATCCCGTAAGTGAACCTGGCCTGATTTTCAGAGATAGGGAAGCAAAGCAAGGGAAAAACCTGAAGAGAAAAGGCACCCCACTGATGAAGGACGAGCACATATGGTGAATCAGATCTCATTTACTGGAAGCCACTTCACAGAAGGGCTTCTACGATTTCAGTTTCTTTGCTTCTGCTTCTTACTCCAGCAGCCACAGGGCAGGAATATTTCTGGATGACCAAACCCAACAGATCTGTTCAGCTACCTGCAGGAGTTATCAGTGCACTCAGGGAGAACAACCCCTTCTTCCCATCAACCACTAGCTGGCACCACTGATCCTTAGAGGCTCTCTTCTCAAAATGAGGATCTCTGCAGTATGGCTTTGCTTTTCTGCAAATATACAGAACTGGATGTACAGTTCAGCTACAGTGAAACTGTAGGGAGTGTAGGGAGTACTGCCTAGCTTATTGCTTGAACAACTCACTTTCTGTCACCATTTCTCCATGTAAAAAAAATAAAAGAATAATACCTACATCCCTCATAACAGCACAGGCAGATAGAGGAAAAGGCAGTACTCCAAAGCATTTCCTCTGCTTAATAAAAGATTAACTATTTGTGTCCTGTTTTGCACAGTTACAGCATTGTCTCCACAGAGGGAAATACCATGCAGTCTGTGGGCCATACTGCTTCTACCCACCTCTGATAACCAACCAAACCACAAAGAACAAGCCAGGAGGTTTTACTGGCGCTCCCCTGTGCTCCCTTAGCTCAGCCACTCTCCAGGACTCAACATAAATCTGTAAGCCTTCTACACTGACTAACTGTCTTTCTGAGAACATATGTAAAAGGTCTTGAGATCATCTGGGTTTCTGATTCCATTACAGAGAGCATCCAAAGACCTAAGTGGTTTAGGAATAAAACAGATATCTTGATAACCTCATTAGATGGCTAAGGGATAAGACAGGAAGTGTCTTGGCTGGACTGGAGCTAGATCATCTACCACCCAGACAGTTCCTGCATGAGGATGCCTGTGCCTAACAGCCCAGAGTGGGTGGCAGAGCGCACAGGGGGGCATCACAGCATGAGCTGGAAGCCCTAGTTCCTTATCACAACAGGAGAATCTGTGAATGAGGAAGGGAGAAGACAACACAGGGAAGCAGAGAAGAAAGGGGTGTTTAAAAAGCCTCTGCTTGTCAGCGTCACTCTTTTATCCCTTTCTTCCTATGTGCTTGAACTATGAAATGGAAGCAAAACTAATTGAGATTATAATTTACAATGTCCTAACATACCTAAATTAAATGTATATGCTCTGGGAACATCCTGAAATCACACAGGGTAACCCATGCTAACTTCTTCATGGCTGTCCCATCATGGGATTCAGGTAACAAGTACTCATCCGGGGTGCAGGTGGGTTTGGGCGGCACTCGCCTTGCTCTGTGCTGCTACAGGTACCTCGCTATCTATCGCTATCTAACCCCAAGGAAACTAGTTTAAGGCTAGCTGTGACAGGCCTATGCAAGCAGAAAGCACACTTCTGGATTGCTGCAAGTGTTAACATTCAAGTAACTGTATCAGGTGGCTGATATTCTGAGAGTAGGTCCTACTGGCTTTCTGGGTAGGGGCACAACAAATATAAAGAGTTAATGGGTAGGAAAGAAAATTGCCAAGGTTCTTCTATGGCTGTAAGGTAGAGTCCTAGGAATGGTATAGGGGCACAAACTTACCCATCAAGAATAGCAGATGGACTTTGTTGATGGAGAAATTTTATTTTTGGTTGTTTTGGCTTTATTCCAGCACAATCTGTACCAGATATTGTCATGTACTTAAAAGGAAAAGGGGTTTCCTCGATCCCAAGAATACCTAAGCTAATGCTTTTAACATGCCTTGCAAATAAATAGAACTGGAAGAAAAACACTTTACTGTGATTCACTTGGAATAAATATGTATAGTTCCTGGATTAAAAAAAAAAAGTAACTGCATGGAGAGAGGCAGTTATTTCTTCAGTTCTGAATTCTTCCTTGTAACAGTCTCATTTTCATTCTATCTACGCTGCGTACCTGCTTGAGTCCTTCCTGCAATGTCTCTGTGGTTGAACCAAGTATGGCTGATGTGCATTTGACGCTTAACTTCATTGACACTACTCTTATAATTGCAATAGATGCTTTAAAACCACAATACGCTGAACTCTGTGGTTTCAATTAGTGCATTTTCACATAATTCTTTGGAAAACCTGGCTACTGATGCGCACTAGCTTTTTGATTAATCAACAAATCAAAGAAAGTTTGGTCTCCAAACAGGCAGAAGTGAAACTATTACCTTAATCCCTTCAATCCTGAAGCCCAGGTTGGCACTAGAGCTGATGGTTTCCCTCCACTGCATGTATCGGGGTTTGGTGACAGCATGCTGGGCATTCTCTTCAGCTGTGGGAGCAAGGGGATCCACTTCAATCATCTTCTTGTACATGTCCTTACGCAGCTTTGGTTTCTCACGGGCCTTAGTCAACTCCTCCTCCAGATATGTCCTGCAAAAACATCACATCCCAACAAAACTGTAAGGACTCCCCAAACATTTCTTTTTACAACTTATAAACTGGCCTCAAGAAATGTCAACCAGAAAAGTAAGTGTTACCATTACCCCAGTTTTACATATGGGAAAACTAAAGAACACGGACTAGTGACTGCACAGGCATATTTAGTGAAACCGTTGCAGGAATCAGGAATTGTGTCATTCACTTCTTGTTCTACTATACCCTTACTTACTGTTACATGTTACTGTTATGTCCTGCTTACAGAATGGGAGAAAGCTGAACTCCTGCTGTGCCATGAAATAGAGCTGTACTTTCAGAGGACAGTTAGGAGAGATCACTTACAATGAAATCAAAAGCAAATAGGGCTGCTGAAGTCTTACCCTCTTCTCTCTCCTCAAAAAAACCTAACATCAGTCACGTGGGATTTTTTTAGGCCTCAGAAAGCAATTAAGGTTTTACTTAATGCATCAGACAGTGAGAGACAGAATCACTCTTCATATAGTAAAAATTACAGAGTAAAGCAGATTATGAGCAGTTCCAAACCAGAAGAGGTAACTAAGAACGGGAAGGTGAAGGGTGACAAACCTTCCACACTTTGCTGTTATCACTCACTTGTTAATCTGGTAACCGTTAGAAAGGCACTATCATGTTCTCTACATTCCACTGGACTCTTAGAGCTTGTCTCTCGCCACAAAGCCTGCACTTTCTCAGGCACCTGGAGCGTACTTTGTTCATCACAGTGTAATAATAAACCAGGCTGGTGTTTAGGAGATGCTGTCACTCATTACCAGAATGTCACCTACTTTGAATAAAATATGTACTGCTGCAAATCCTTCTCCTCTTTCTTCTGGGCATACCAGTGCTACACATTTCTACTCTGATTTAGCTTGACAGTTCATTTAAAACTCTGCATCTATTTGAAAAGGCTTGTCTGCACTCCTGTAAGTTGAATAACTCATTTATGACAATGACTCCTGAGCATCTGAGCTGGCACTCAGAAGATTAATATGACAGTTCATACCTCTCTGTACTGTTACTCCAGGCTCTCAACAGATTCCTTACCTATTTGTTATGCTTAGATAACATTTTTGAGGTTTCCTCTTAATCACAGACAAGAAAAGGAAAAGAAAGTGAGAATCTGGAGAACAAGGTGATAGCGTCATGGAGATGTCAGAGTAGGGAAAAGCACAGGTCGGTCCTGGGCAGATAGTCAACTCTTTTCTTTTCAGAAAAGATCAATACCAGTGAAGACTCATTGAAGTGTTGGAAATGGGCTTTCACACTGCTATTCACATTTGGAGATGGGGATTTTACTCTTTGTGGGGTTTTTTGTATCACTGCATACATAAAGATTAAATGAACTGGCAGTGAATGAATCATGTAATTTTTTTCCCCATGTATTATCAGGCCACTGCAGAGAAACTTTGTCACAAATCACCACTGAAAATTTCTTGACGGGGATAGTTTTTGAGGCTATAGATCAGTTAGTTTCCAGAATCCATGTACAATCAGGCAACAACGGGACATACTCTCCTCAGGTTGTCCAAGGCGATTGCCAAACCAACAACAGGTTGTCTGGACTGAATCCCGAGGCTCCAAAAATGTTATCAAACTCCTCCAGACAGAGCATGACCACATCCCCCCCTTCCCTCCAATGCATTTGGGTTAGAAAGCACTTTCTTTCATGTACCCCACCTGATCCCCATCTTGCAGTCCATCACACAAGGCCCTTCAAAATCAGTAAGCAAGTCATCCAGCTGAATGTAGCTCTCGCCATCTCTCTCCACCACACCATGGAAGCAAGGGACACAGGAGCGTAGCGGGTCTTTCATCAATCGCTCAAAACACTCCTTTTCATTCTCTGAGAAGCGCTTGAGAATCTTCCCACTATCAGCTGCCTTGAAACTCCCTAAAAAAGAGAATCAAACACATGCTGACAAGACTGACCCGCAAAAAAGAAAAACACCTTCCCCCACCACTCCAGCTTCATCTACCTCAGCCTCATGACACCAGTTAAAGATTTCCCCTGAAGAGAAAAGATAACATGCTTTTCACAAAAAATAAAACACCCAGGACAAACACAGCCATTGGCAGTGAAAGTCCGTTTGGATACATTCCCATGTCAGAATTTATAGCTTTAAGGAGTGCAGCTGCTCCAGGTCATCGCGGTTTTTTCCATGCTAAACTCTTTGTTAGGATATTAAACACTAATATACTTATTAAAATGCACAGGAAGAAGCCACAAGCCAGAATTCATTAATCCTCTGACAGGCTATTTTTAAGCTGCATAACACTGCCAGTGTTGGCTTTGTCCTTAATCCTCACATAGGGTATACCTGCTGAGTGTGTACGTACCGAGGCAGTACGGTCAATCGGTGATCATTAAACAGCCACAAAGAGGCCAGAAGCCAAGCACTGCCCTTTCTACACACACGCTCTGTCACTGCGCACGCGTGTACCTCCAGGTACTGCCTCTTCTACAGAGCCCTGCTAATCTGCAGGTACAGCCTGTAGTGCGATTGTTTCTTTACAGCCCTGTGTCTCAATGGTATCCAGTACAAATGACAGTCTGCATAGGCCAAGAGTGGCAGTAATTAGATTCCAGCTGTCTGGAGTCTCCTGTCCAGATGCTCTCCTATCCTGCAGCCTGCCAGTAACATCTGAGGAAAGTACATGTTTTGTTCAGAGGTACGCTTTAATCTACACGACATAAAATAGGCACCAAACTAGAAGCCTCATTAATCCTGGGGCTAACGCTAAACTTTTATCACAGCAGGATCCTTCAGCCATTGCAAACTGGTTCTTCTCTGACAAATCCTAGAAATGGCACTGCCACAGCACAAGGGTGAGGGTGGTGATGGCCCAGGTTTTAGTTTAGAAAGAACTTGTCATATCGAAGAAGAACAGCTGCAAAAAGGATGGACTAAATGCAACCACAGAAAACTATCTAAAGCAAACTGGAGCAGTATTGCTCCTCATCAGCTTCTAGTAACCTCTTAACCCTCCTCTTCCGCCCTACTACACAAGCCTCCAGAAGGGTTATGATTACACGACCAGTGCACCACTCCCCACAGATCAAGCCGACCCCATACACGCTGTGATAAAAACTGCAAGAAGACTGGGTCATCTTGGCACTCTGCGTGATACAAGTCAGTCCCACCAACACCACTGTGCAGAATGCAGTGACTCCATTTCTAGGACTAAATAAATTTCTCTGCACAGCTTTGAAGTGCATCATATTAGTGCATTAGCATATAAAGAGGTGGTTCAGGTACTGCATTAAAGCACGATGCAGCGTAGGTGCCTGCCCACATGTGTACTAATAAACCCCGCACTAGCACTTTAGGAACAAGGGCTGCATAGGAATTAAATGAAGCACAAGAGAAGCAAACCTGATGACTTCTCTTCGTTGTTTTTTTTGTCTTACCAGTGAAACAAAGCCTACATCAGGAGCACACTTACCAACTTTTATAGACGCAAAACTAGAACCAGCTGACTGAGCTGCTCCCTGCACTCATAGCGTGAACAATGACAGACTCGCAATGCAAACCCCTGGTCAGCAAATCCATTTTCACCAGATTTGTTTTCCACCCAAGGGCTTACCTTCAGATGAGGGGTTTGGGGTTGGTATTAGAAACACTGTCCTTGCCAGGGCTGAGGCACATACAGGCACAGACAGTAATCCTTCCCACTAGGGAACTAACATATTGGCTACTCAGTCAAGAAAGATGATCCCATACCACAACCAACAGCAACAGATGGACTAGGGCTTCAACTCCCCGGTCCCTCTTGTTTCCCTCTAACAGATATTTTACATATATCACCTTACAAGCCTGGCCCTTCCCCAGAGTCTCACCATTGCTTCCTTGCTCATCTCATTATTTAGGTACATCACCTCCCCTTCCCTATCCCCACCACAACTGAAAGATGTTCTAGTTCACAGATTTATGTTATACTTCCTGCTTCCTTTTTACCTGAAGGAAGGAAGTAGAGAAACACTGAAACACTGTTTTCCTTGCTGCTGCCATCCCCGCTCCAGGGACAAACACATTGAAAATATCCATCTCACCTGTATGCCCAGCCAGCTGCACCCACGAGTAGCGTTTCTTGAAGGGGCTGATGACTGGTAAGTTAACCATGGTTTTAATTGTATGCCATGCCTTTTTCTGGAATACAAAGAAATGAAATATTAAGTTGGGCAAAAGCTGAAATCCTGACATGCCACAAACCTACCACATAGCTTCATGCACATCGAATTGTTCCTCACTAATTTGTAAGTGCTCAAAGGTAGAACCACAAAACAGACACTATGGTCATCGTTGGAAAAATATGCACATGCAACCAAGAATGGACAAATACTTAAATATAATGCCCTACCATCCACAAGAAAGCTGTCAGCAAGAAATAAAAAAGAAAGTCACACTGCACCTCACAGGCCTGTTCTTAGCCACACCTGACCCCTCTGTGTCTGAGTCATGCAGTGTGCGGAGAGCAGATGCTGAACACACACTTACACGCATTTAAGTTTCCATGAGACGTGAACATAAGCTGTTTGCCACTGTCAGCAATACTTCCTTTCCCAGAGAACTTCAGCATCACTTCGTGATCAACAGTTTTCTCCAAGTCAGCAGGTGAGTCTTACTATGACAGATGCATAGAAAATGCATCTCTAGGTGAACATGGAGGTCACCCAGGTCCCTCAGCACCCATTTACAGTGTGCTGTAGAATCTACTCCAGGTCACGGATTTTCCTGCTCCCTCCCTTCTTTCCCAATCTTGTTACTTTTTAACAAAGCTGGGCATTGCTCCGGCCACCTTCGGCTGCCGCACAGTGCAGCTGTCCAGCTACCGCTGCAGGCAGACAGGGAAACAGAACAGCTGCTGGCAAACAGCAGCCTCTGTCGCAAAGGCAGAAAGGGGAAAAAAAAGTAAAAAGTGACAAAGTCTCGTGCTCTGAAACTGAAACCCGGCTGGGAGAGAACCACAGCCCACGGGCGTTCATGTTTCGCTCTGAGGGATCCCAAAGTGCTTTACAAACAAGGACAGCAGGCTCATTTCTTCTGTCACTAGACGTGATACCCTCCTGGAGGAAAAAGTGGAGCTGCACAATGCTTGTGCACGAGAATTTAGTGCTGAGGATTTTTTGCTGGATCAAGTATAGTTGGGGATTAGGCTGCATTTACAGAAGAGCTTATCAACAGCCTAACTGGGATTCACCAAAATCAATGGGAGGCATTGATTTCACTGAAAACGAGTTTAGGTCATTGCTCAACACTTGAAAAATTCACCTTCAAAACAACGATGTCTTCTCTAGCAGGGATACTGATCTGACAATTTAGGCGCTTAGGATACCTGATTTTTACTGTCTTCTACACTATACTTCTACAGAATTGAAAAATACAAAAAGTGAATTTGCAGGCAATGACACACAGGTAAAATGTAGCTCTCCAGATCACACCGTGACCTGGCCATCCTTCCCCAAACTTGTTCACTTATACCACGTTTCTTATAAGGTATCCGCCAGCAATGTTGGTCACCATGTAAGGGCAAAACCCTGTGGCTATCTTAGAACGTATCAAGAGGATATGTGAACTCACAGACGCAAGTGATCTTTCTTTTAAGGATTTATCTTCACAAGAAAGTTTTAAGTTATGCTGCAAATTAAACTGACGTAACAATATAATCACCATATGAGCATACTTATTCTGAAATAAGATTGCTTCCTCCTATTTAACTTATTTTGGTTTTGAACGCAGTTCAAGCGAAAATGAAGTCACTGTCGGTCTGATCTAAGTGCCCCATGTGGCAGTAATACTTCTGAAAACATACTCTGCTAGAGAGAGGAAGCATCCAAAGAAAATCCTGGATGTTTGAGAATCATGAAGACTCAGTTGCACTTACTGCAACTCCACTGTTACTAGCTCTAGCTAAACTCCAGTTTCATAAATACCTTCTGCAGGTTTAAACAACCTTTTCATATTCTATATTATTTGGATTTCATATTCTATATTATTTGCTTTAAGTCGTTCCAAACTGCAACCTTGCAGTGCTAAACAGCGACTTGGCTCTATCACAGAGCTAACTGCTGTTTAGTGAGGATGAGAGAGACTCTTGTACAGCACTTACAAATGTCCATAGCCTCCTTCTGGAGGAAAGTGCAATATAACTACCGTTATTCAAGTAGCAAAGATAAATTACTTTTGTATAGTCTATTTGCCAGATTTAACTGATAGCAGAAGCCCTTCAGTCTACTCTGCTGTTTCTACTCCAGAGGGACACAGCCCTAAGTTATTTAAATAACAGTTGAAAGTAAACATCATTCTGAATTAAAAATGACCCCTTTGCATGTAACTCCTGCCAAAGATTTAGTTTTTGAAGATTCCCGCCCAATTTTCAGGGTAACAGGATGCTTTTTCCCCATACCGTAATCAGAAGTCAGCATTGCTCCATAACTCTCCCATAAAGGTCCTATACTCATCATAATGTCCTACTCCTAACAAACCGCATCCTGTCTCCCAATGACTTGTAATACTGCTATATCCAGAAGTGATGAGAAGCTCGGGTTTTCAAGGAACGCACATCCACTGTCAATGCAACACCACACCCCAGTGGCTTTTCCGCCTCCTCCCTCCCACCCAGCCCTAAGAAGCTGCAGCTTTTATTTGTACTGCGGGTGTGAAGGAGAGACAACAGGCCAAATTCAGCCCCAGCTCAAGTGGACTTCGGCTGCTTAAATTACAGCTGCCTTGGATGAGTATATTTAAGCTACTCAACCAATAAGCAGACACTGACAATTTTTTTATTTTATTTTATATAAACTCTTCACAAACCTTTTCCCCCCTCAAGACAGGGAAAGCATGAGGCTCAAGCTAGGAGGGAAAGGATTGCTTCCAGACCCATCCCATGGGGCGTGCTGCCATCGGCAGGGGGTCAGCAGTTGCGCTTTCCTCTATGGCAACTTCCAGTCTCCCAACTCACTCAACCCAGGATGCAAATTGCCAGGATGCAAACAGGGCGGCATGCTGTTGGAGCAGTGGTGTGAGTGGGAAGATGAAAACTTTGTGTGCCTGCTGTGGGAGGAATCTTTCTCACTTCTATTTCTAAAGCAAGATCTCTTCCTCTTTGTTAGCAATGGTATTATGTGCTTTTCAAATCACTGCTTTATGCTGCAATGGCAAAGCGGATTGCTACCACTGCCCATCTGTATTTGCAGTCCGTATCTCCCTCAGTCCCTGTTTCTTCTAGATTTCCTGCTCAGTCTTCCTTGATATTTTGCTCTGCCTGGGTTTCTCCAAGCCCTCATTTCTTCTAGACTCCCAACTATTCACATATATTCAGGGAAAACTCGGATATCTCTGTATCAGGATTGCCCAAATCAGATGCCCTTGACATCACCGATGCTACTTTATATGCGTCTAGATCAAAACACTCAAGAGTTTTCCAATAGGAAAAAGGAAACCATTCCAAAAGGGCCAAGAGGCAAACACAAGACATATTAACATTCTAAGATTCAGCATGTAAGTTACTCAATGTGAACTGTAACCGACACGCTATATATATACCTCCCTAAGCAATAAAGGGTGTGGGATGCTAAAGAGGGGAAAAGCTAGCTTCCTGCCAATGGGTCAGCCTGTGTGATGGGCTGTACCACTGGAACTCTGTCCCCAGTAGCAAACAAACAAAAATTCAGGGGAAGAGAATGGGAGAACCGATTCCCGCAATGCAGCCACAACGTATGCAAAGGATTGTGGCTTGATATCTGACATTGATCTGTGTTATCTGGATTACTCTTTTGAATCACTCTTCTGAATTTGAAGCACAGCACTGAAGAGGAGCATACATCCGTGCAGCAGATGTGGCAGACTTGCTCTATGTTAGCACTGGCATATGCAGACAAGACGCTGGCCAGATGAGGTATTCCCAGCCTCTTCAACCCCGGATACAGGTAGCTGTGGCCATCATGCCATTAAGAAACAGCAAAGATGAGCAGCAACCGCGAGCCACTGCTTCCTATGAGCACAGCTTTCTCCAGGCCTTTTCTCATGACGAGAGCACAACTTCATAGGTTAACTAGTACACAGAAGCACAGCCGTGATGATCCTGCCCAAATACACCAGCAGGACTTGGCTGAGGAAAACCCACTAAACTCACTGGGAGCCATTTCATCCATTTTAAGGGGTTTTGGCTCAGGCCTCACTGTCCCCAAGAATTAATCCACAGGAACTAACCGGCTTTCCTGAAACCCTCCCACCATTTCAGGACAAGGGCTATAACATCCTAATAGCCAAGCTCACTGAACAGATCAGTGCAGACCCCCTGAATGGGGTGGGGGTTTTTTGGGTGCTGCTGCCGTTTTACAGGCAGCATAGAACTACTGAAATCTCTCTCTGAGCAGATGCTGAATCCCTCAGGGACAGATGAGCCACTCTGACTCCGAAGGGCAACGGGGGATAGGGACCCGAACCTTCCTCTGCTGTTCTGTGGAAAAATAAATGAAATCTCTCCTTTATTTAAGGGTAAAACGAAAACAAAGATCTTGGTTTTGTGAACACCTTAAACACATGTAACTACCCTCAGGCAAGCACTGACAAACAGGCAACATACACAGGAATTTGCAGAATTGAGTCCTAAGTGAAGCAATTACAATAATTAAAAGCACCAATCATATCTAAACTAATAAGTATCAGGTGGGGAGGGGATAAATAAGAAAAACCTTTTCTTCAGAAAAAAAAAAAACTATCAGTTTTAATAATCCTAGCATGTTACTTGAAACTATAGTAAATTAAAGAACAAAAGTACATTGAAATGTAACATAAATCAACAGGGTCCCTAAAAAAGTTCATTTTTCCATCAGCAGCAGAGTGGAGGAGTAGTTTCTTGCCTGAGCTGGTAAATTTTCATGGAAATTCTGCTAGACTATAGTAAACAATGACCCTTGAATCCTTTTTCCAGGAAAATTTCAGCAGTTTCTTTATCCAAGATCCTGTTGTCTTTTTTGTGCACTAGTACAAAGCCTACGCAAGCCTACAGAGAGCTATTATGACAGCAAGAAACAAAAGGATAGCGAGAAATTTCTTTGTAATCCTTTTTTTCCCCTAAAAGGCTTTAAGAAAGAGTACTTAATTGTCAGTCATCATCATCTACTGTTCTCTTTACATCGTTTAGGCTAAATTCTGCCACTCTGGGACATGGGGGCTGAAATCTGATCTGTACTGCTGGTTGCCACTGCCTACTCAGTGTCTCACTAACTCCTAGAAGAAACAAGGTTCCTCCACAGGGACTTGCAAGGGATACAGAAAACTATAATTATCAAAAAGTTACTACATGCATTTCAAAATAATTCTGTAAGAGCCGTGTGCCCAAAACGCAAAAGCACTGAGCAATACCTTGCCTGATAACCTGAGCCAATGCCGTGCAAATGAGCAAGCATGCGAGAAGGTGATGGGTGTTGGTCTCTTTCCGGACACAGTAACCGTAACAATAGTGACTGGAAAAGTCACACCTGGGAGCCCATCAGACCATTAGCTGGAACTGCCTTCTACGAGCGGGCCCTCAGCTAACACTAAGCATTACTAAACTGGGTATCAGTTATGACTTACGCATGCACAGTATTAATCATTCTCCAGTGGCTCACCCTTCTGCTGTGAATTTTTTTTTTTTCCCTTCTTCTCTTCCTTCTTCCTGCCTGGGTCACACACTAGCACCCATAATTACTCTCTGAGTGGTACAACAAATCCTCGTAAGGTCCATAAGATTATTCACAGAGCTGTCTTAAGTACCAGTGTGAGCAGGTGGTAGGGTCTAGTCCTGCAAAAAGCTCTCTGTTAATACTTGTTCCTTCTAAACTCTGTATGTTTTACAGTTTTATTATTGTCTCAGTTTTACTTTTTATAGTATACACATTTACTTGACTCAATAAAATGTTTTTAAAACCCTATGAGTTAATTTTATTTACAAAATCCTTGACTGTTTTATTTACCTTAGTTTATTAAAACTGAAATAAATCAGCTTGAAAGCTAGTTTGTTTTCTTAATTCTTTAGGCTATTTTACTAAATCAATTCAATGTGGAAAATGCAATTAACAGATTCAGATTTGTTCTCCATTTTCAGTATTGTCACTTTATTTGAATTGGCTTTGACCTGACATATTGGACGTGCACATACAAAGCTACTAACCATATTATTTTAATGAACTAAGCCTAGCCTGAACAAAACCTTGCTTTCATCTGTCTCAATGCAGCCACTACCTGCCATTACCACAAAAAGCTTTCATAAGAAATCATTTTGAGCAGACCACAACCAAGTTTAGCCTAATTTAATTACTCTGTAATTAGATATGCTTCTCTCTCTGTGTGAATGTAATCAATAACTACAGTACTATAATTACAACCTATTAAAAAAAAAAACCACAAACACTTTAACAAAGAATCTATTGCTTTGTCAAAAATCACAATATTCTACCAAGACAAGTTGTTATCAGCGTAATTTCCCCCAAACCAATGAGTCTTCCGTAGGTGCAGCTTCACAGGTTATTAGGGATTTCATTTTTCCAAGGGAGTGCAGCTCTGGGACAGCCAACCATACGGTTTCATCTCATGGAGAGATCTGGGGATTTGAGTGATGTTATATATATTAAAAAAAAAAAAAAAAAAAATTAAAGGATAGTGAGAGTTGCTGAGCAACATGGTATCTTTCCGGTTACAGTCGCAGAATTTGCCTACTGAGGGATTCTGGTTTTGAGTTCTTTCGGTTTGAGGCTTAGTGTAGTTGTCTTTGCAGATCTGAAAGAGGCAGGCAGTTGACTTGGTCAGATCCAGATCCTGGAACAGCAGACATTTTTATGCCCAATATAAGTAAATTATAATTATCCTTGTTTTCCCTTCTAATAATATATGCAGATATATATACACACACATACATGCACACTTTTAAAATATCTAAAGCAGCTAGTAAAAAGCTTTTCATTGCAGTTGATCAAAATGCCATGATTTTTTTATTTTAATTGTCTAGACTATAACAACTCCTAGGTTTGGGATCATTTGGTATTTGAAGAAGCTTGGAAGACCTAACAAGGCATCGCACTGCAACGGAGAAAGCGAGGCATACATGTCATTTTTACCTTATTTGTTGGGAGAAATATAACTTAAATATCCACTAAGCCTCTGTGCAGGGAAGCAAGGTGCAAGATTTGCCCATAGCTAAAACAAAAATACCCCAAAATAACAAAACAAACAAACAAAAAAAAACCCTGAATTTGTCATATAAGGCACTTGTTTTATACTTTCAGCAGCTGGTTTCTGTACTTTTGCCCCTTATTAAAGGTTTCTGGAATCCTCAAACTAAGGAGATTCTTGCTGCCAAGTCTACTACCCACTTGGCTGAATCAAACATGAATCACAAATGGAGACAAAGATCTCAACGGGTGGGAGGTGAAAGAGCAAGTCAACAAGAAGAATGCTCCCCAAGCAAGCTCCGACAGGAGTATGAGAGCAAACACTCACACAAATCTTTCTAACCAAGTTTCTGAATGCCACACTTGATTCAGCTCCCAAGAAAGGGTGAGGCTCTTGCAGCAACTGACTTAGCCCCGTTATTACCACATTTGATCTTCTCTTATCACCGGGCAGTAAACAGGTTCCTGAGGCACACAAACACTAGTCTGCACAGTAGTGACAGTTGATCACTGGAGAAAAAGGTATTTAGGGCCAGAATTGAAATGTTGCTCTGTAACTTACATCAATGGATAGCCGAGCCCAGAGCCTGAAGATTTGGGCATCTGCTTTAAAAAGTCTGTGCCCTGACCTGATACGCAACAGCATCATTCTTCATGAAGACTGACAGAGGTGCCAACCAACATCAACTGATAATTCGTCCAAATCACTGCAGCTGGCCTTCTGCCAGGGCAGCTGTGTTACTTCAAAGGCTGTCAGCTGTCACTCAAGGAACACAAAGAGTGTAACCACGTCCCCGATCAAGGAAATCGCTGAGCAATCTCCGCGTGCCAGACACCTTGGGAGCCTTGACCATCCTTGTATCTGCTTCAGTCCCCAAGAGAACTAACACTCGCTGCTTTGTCACACAGTTGATCTTCCTATGGTGTACCGGTGCCAGCTGGAGCTGCAAGGCTGATGATCAACAGCAAGGGAGAACGCACGCTCCTGAAGAAGAACGGCAGTTTGCATGCTACACGAGCAACTTCCTGATCAGCACCTCTCATCAGACTGCCAGGCAAACTGTGACTACACCTTCGTCTCTCCCTCCCTCTCTTTCACCATCCAGCCTCCAAAGCTTTGAGAAGAAACGGTGCTCAGCCTGTACTCAGCCCTTGACGCTTCCGGTTTGGCAGTCAACCATGGGTGAAGGCCACAGCTGCTCAACCAGCATTTGGCAGGTGTATCCTCTGATTGCAGGGGTTTCATTTCCTGTTTGTACCACACTCAAGATGGGCTGGACTAAATCTTCAGAGTCATGAGAAACACTTAATGCAATAAGCAGAAACAACGCTGCAAGACAGAAGCCTCAGGTTCCTATGTTTTCTCCTGTCATGCCTCACATGCAGTGAGATGCATACATCGTTTGGCTCGCGACCCTTTAGGATACTTGGTAAGCTTGCTGGATATTCACTATCTCTGGACTAAAGGAAGAAGTGAAGGAAAGAGAAACGGATGGTCAGTATGGACTGAATTACTAGGAGCAGAAAATCCCATGTCCCACTCCACAGTTGGATTCTACTTGTAATTCCAGGAGCAGTCCCTCTCCAGATCAGAGTAAAATGAAGCACGAAGAAGTGAAAGCATTGCTCGCCTTTCTGCAAACAGCATCAAGAGCCGCAGTCTGCTGACTGTTCTGTAGGAATCAACATTGGCACTTTGTTTCTGATCATTATCAAGTGAAGTATCTACAACCTTTATGTCATTCCCAGGCCAAAAGCCAAAATAGTCAAGGAATTAAGACGGCTTTAAAGCTGCACTGTCACAAGGGTTTCCTCCACTTTTCTCACAGCAATGTTGTAAAAGCCAATACTGTTGACTGAAAGACAGATTTTATTTTAATAAGAATCAACATTTTCCGTTTTAAAGGATACTGAAATGTCTACCTTTGATAGCAGGCATTAAATATGGCCATTATCTCTACCTTCACAGCTTGTGCTCTGCTCTGAAAGACACCGGTTCTCTAACAGGATGGAGCTCTGCCACCTGTCCCTACTGAACTCAGGAAAACTGAACCAAAGAGCTTCTGCCCCTACCAAGGTTCTGCCAGAACATCAGTCTTACTGGAAACTGAAATGTTATTATCCAAGAAGTAAATGGAAAGTTCCTCACTATAGGAAAGTTGACTCACTTTCAGAGCCCAGACATTTGAGATTTATCCAGGCTGTCCATCACCCAGAACAATTTTGTGGTAAATCAAACATCACTTTAGCAGATGGTGTGGCAGAAGGAAAGAAATCTTTTTTAACCTCCAAAACAACTGCACTTTAAGTCTTCAGAAACTTCCTATGCCACAGTTGACAATTTGAGAATTCTCTGCCCATCCTCCAGCTATCCTCTGCTTGCCATGGGTCACTTGACTTCACAGTCATGAGAAGGGGACATCTAGAAAGACAACGCTCTTTAGATGAAAAAACGAGCCTAACATTCTATTAGGTAGGACACAGAATTACCAGTTCCAAACAGGACGAACATTTGGGAATACTTAAAACCCAAACACATCCACACTTCTCTATATATAGACTAATAAATAGGTTCAGCCTAAAACATAAGCACAATTTGTTAAGGCACAGATGTGTCATTCGTGAACTGTGTATGACCTCAAATCCAAATGTACTACAAGAACTGCCAATCCATTTAAATCAGGTGTGGTTTCTGCATAACATCAAGAGAGCCTGTGTTCTGGCAACAAGCCAGGAAACAACTTCAAGAAGCTAATCTCCCCTGAGTGAACTCCAGGCACTTGGGAAGGAAGCTGAGCATGCGCTTCATCTTATTTGCTAAGGTGGTGCAGACTGCTACCTAGACACACAGCTCTCTCCTGCCTGCCCAGCAGTTCAGGGTTAGGCTCACCACCAGTTTAACACCCCGGTGATTCAGTGGCCACAGGAGAATCTCCAGTCTGAACAGATAAAGAGAAATGAAGGAAATTTTAATGCTTACCCTTTACTACGTTTCCCTATTCGCCACAAACCACTACCATCAGACAGAAATTGCAAAATTGTCTTCTATTAACTGGTCAAAGACCTCTCTCTTCCTATCCCTAGCATCTTGGGTTAGTGAACGCATGTCGAAAGCTTACCATGCTTTCAACGTACCCTCGTGTAAGGGCCCCAGAAGCAGTATCCCATATAACTTTGAGGTTCTGCCTGGATTCCTTTCCACTGTAACAGTGGAAGACTTTTGTGCTAGAATTCATTTTTCCCTATAGGAAAGGATAGGAAGCACAAGGAGTTAAGATTGCTGTAAGAACCTACTAGTTACCTGTGATGACTGTGCTCCATTTTGGTCACTATTCCATGAAAGTTCTGACAAACTGGAGGAAAGTTCAGGGATGAATAACAAACACCGCATTGCTAAGGCTAAAAGAATTGTGGTTTTTTATCCTGAGAGGACCAAGCACAGCAACTGTCTTCTAGTACACAACAAGTTTTCATAACTATAAGAGCAGTCAATTTTTCTCCATGTCCACTGGGAAGGACAAGAACAAATGGCTTTAATTTGCAACAAAACCAAAACATTCAGGTGAGATATCAGGAAAGGGTTTTCCAGGGGTATCAGTAAGTTTTCAAACAGGCTTGACAAATGCCTGTAAAATCATGGTCTAGCTTAGTCACAGGGGACACCTGCCACCAAGATAGAACTGGGCTGATCCCAGTGTCAATACTTTTAAAGGAGTTCTAGTCACAAGCACCAAGATGCTTCACCATCAATGGTCTAAACATACTTATGTCCTGCAGGACAGTGAAGAAAGTTACATGATCCCTTTCTGTGCTTTATTTCCATTTTCTAAAAAGTATTAAAACATTCATGTAAAAAATTAAGTCCCTCACACCAACACTTGTCTGCAAATCAGGATTTCTGAAATTATTGTACGCATGCATGTGCATATGCACATACATATAAAGAGGTTACTGACAGTACATTAAGCACTGTCATTAAGTCATTAAGTACATAACTTACAAAATGTACTTACATAACTTTTTTCTTTCCTACCATGATAATTCAGCTTCTAACATCCTAAAATATTGGATACTCATTTGCAAAAGATCTGAGCAAACTCCGCTGCCTCAGTATGGGATCTAGGTCCAGACACGTGCCCTTTCTCTGCTCCGGTTCCCACAACTGCAGACTGCAATAGCTCCACTTCAGAACACTGCTGAACAATTTAAGTAATTAATGCTTGTGAACTAAATTAGAGGCACCCAAATAAGGCATTCAAGTACTCAAATATTCAGCAATGTAGTGTTAAGTGAAAAGGATTATTAGCATCTAAAAATATGTCATGTAAAAAACAGATCAGACATACACTGGTAACAGTTTGCCATCTGCTCTTCTAATCTATCACAAGACAAAGTCCAGTACTCCATCTCTCCTCTCCTCCGTTGTCTCCTCCAAACGCACACCTCCATTTTCCTCTAAAGAAGCATAAGCAGTTACTGCTTTACCTATCACGTACGCCACTGTTCAAACACGGCCCACCCTTTGCTATGGAATGCAAGTGTCAACATGCGATAGGCACTGTTATTTAGCGGGGTGTGGTATTTACCTAGGGGAAAGCCACATCCTTCAGCAACCACTTTGATAACTCTGAGCTTTAACATAGTAACTGTGAGATTATTCCAAACCATAGTAACTGTGAGATTATTCCAAACCACTGTGTTGAAAGGATTTTTAAAAAAAAAAAAAAAAAAAAAAAAAAAACCAACCAACCAAAAAAAAAAAACCAACAAACCACCACCAAAACCAAGCAAACAACAATTTGGGTTAGCATCAGAACAGAACAAGTGAGGCCAATGTCCCAGACAGGATGGGAGCCTGTAAATGGAACGTGGCAATGATGGAGAAACCCAGAACTAAATGGAAATGGGGACCCTTCACCTTCCCCCACAGGGGTGAGAGGGCCTTCTCAGTCACGAGGTAGTTGTTTGTTTTTGGAGCAAACTTAAGATTAGAGAAACTCTTCCTGCCTCAAGTCAGCACTAGGAACTATGTAAGGAATCCGGAGAAAAAAATGACTTCTCCCTTGAGCAAAACTGCAGGATCAAAAGAGAATTTCTGTTAACAGAACAGCACAAGAAAAGCGAGTTGAATTCCTCCTCCGTATCAGAAGCAGGTAGTCCCAGCAGACAAGGGATTATTTAAGATTTTAATTTCCATAATGTAGCCTTAAGAAAGTCAAATTCAGACCTTACATAAGCAGGAGTGACTCAACGCAAGACTGAAACTGAAACAAGGCATGTGCCTTCCTGAAGAGTTGTGGGCATTTGAACAAAAGTGAATGTGTTGTACAGACTATGTTTCCTCTGTCCTGAAGGTAAACAAATGTGTTTACAATCAAGATCCTGGAGATCCCACCTTTTTAGAAGCACAAACCTCAATTGCTAATTACCCATTTAAAAATAAAATTAAATAAACAGGGTGTAGTTTATACATAGACCATTTATCTACCAAAACTTTTATCTCATAGTAAGAGAGACCAAAAAACTCCATAAAACTTAAAAGAATTTCATACTGTTGGTTCCTAGCAACAGAACTGCAAGCCACACTCCCATATCTTGCACAACCACCTACACCAGCCTCCTGAAATATGGAGCAAGCAGCAGCTTCTATGCCAGATTGGACACAGGTAGCAGAACCCAAGAGTGACCAAGATCAATAAACCAGGGCTCAGCAGACAAAGACAAACATTTGAAATGTCATTTGCAGGTGGTTTATGGCTTACACTGCACATAGGGGAACAAGCCATGCAGAAAAGTTCCTTCACAAGCCAAGACTGATTTTGCTGCCCTGTCTGCTCTTTTTCTTGAGGAACGCAATGTAAAAAGAAAATTGGCGACTTGGCTACGTTCATCCTATAGCCAACCCCTGTCCCAGACAGGATTGCTGCCTATACAATCAGAGGACTGAAAAGGCAGACTGGGATAAAGACACACAGCTATGGCAATGGGAGAGGACATACTTCTAGAAATAATGCAGAAAATCCCTATGGGGGAACAGGGATGGAAAAAAGTTTTCTGTCACTCCAGTTTTAATGTTGAAATGGGAAACCATGCTCAGGACATCAGCGAGTCCTCCTGCTGGAAAAAGAGTTGGAGACTGATGGCGTAGTAATTAACCAGCACAGGGCTATTAGATAGCACAGGACTTCCTCCCTCCCTGCTCTCACTGCTGAAGGCAGTCAGTCACGTATTACCTTTGGTCTTGCTAAAAACTTTGGGAAAACAAGTCACAAAACTGTTACAGCGGCATGATTAGTGCCCAAATCCATGCAGATCATTAGGCCAGAGAGAACTCCAGAGACTCGCTTCTTCCTAACGTATTTAAAATACGGCTTCGTTATTTTTTTTTCTACTGAATGCCTTTGGTAGCCATGGTGGCATCATGAACAAGTGACAGAAGCACCTGGAAGTCAGGAATCTCCACTTTAAAATCCTCTCATAGGATTTTCAACAGAATGGCAGGATCTGTCCCGAGTACCTCAGGATTTAATTGCTTACTCTTTCTGCATTAGCACAAAGAAGGCAAAAAGGTTCCTTATCTAAATTCCACAGAGCAAGACAATACAAACTGTATCCAATTATCAGCCCAAAATTGTGACACTCAGCATTTTGCACTATGAAAAGTGAAAGCTGGAGCGTAGGAAGGTTTCCTAGTTTCTTCAGATTACATTCTCCTCTGAACAAAGCTGACCCTTTGTGGACCCAGCGCCGCTGATCCTACAGAACGCGCATGGGAGGGAACCGCTGAGGAAGGAGCCCACAGCAAGCAGAGCTTATCATGATTAGAACATTCAGGTCAAGTGCACTTAGCCAACAACCCACTCAAACCCCGCAAAAGATAACAAACAGCCAATCTGCATGCACGAACGCTGTTCACACAGATTTTTATCCTTTCTATCACTGCATCACATAGACATACAATGATGGAGAAAAAGACAGAGGCCACCTTTTAAGACTTGCTCTAGCTCTGCCTCTTTCAGAAGATCAGGTTTCAAACCCCAGATTTCCTGTACAGCCACTAAAGCACCAATGCACAAGAAGTCTTTCTGTTTCTGTGTGTCTCATTCTCCTGAGAATTGCTCTAAGTTACTCACCTCAAAGAAGGGCAAAACCTGTTTGTTTGTTTGAGACTGAATTCCAACAAAACTTCAGCTGTTTCCAAGGCTAGAAAAAGATACATATTGATTCCATTACAAAATTTCTGATGAATCCTCTGAAAAGCTTTTTAACCTTGAATTTTGAGGAAGGAGCTGGAAATTTTGCAAGAGGAAAGTTTTCAAAGCAGGAGCAGGCCACGGGAAGAGCACAAGTCAACCTGACCAAATCTGGTAAATTGTAAGAACCTCAAGTTCATTTGCAAGTAGACACTCATTAGTCTTTAGAAGTTACCTTCTGTGGTGATTGCGGGGCACAGCACACACAAGGGATTGATGGAGCTCAGCTGTGGTCAGCCATCCCACTCTTCAAACACCAGCGAGCTTGAGGAGGCTGTGACCTAGGTTTGCCCCATACAAGAGGGCCATCTCCACAGGGCCTGAAGAGCCCCTCCAAACACAGCACTCCTTTCAGGGCCCTCTTTAGCACGGGCATGTTAAATGGGCCAGCCAGCTCTAGCGCACTGTGCAGCACGCGCTTTGGAAAGGAAGGGAGGACGAAACACCGTTGCCATGTGTCGGCACCTTTCACTACTGGAACGTGTTCAGATGCAGAGTTATGTTTGAGCTGGAACTTTAATAATGTCTTAAATGCAAAACTGAGCACTCAGAAGTTTTCAGAACTGAAGTTTTCGGTGCAAATTTAAGTTATCCTCTTTATGGCAACGCTCACTCTTTTCTGCGGAGCTTATGATGCAGTCTTTAATTATATAATAACATAGTGTAGTTCCTATTCATTCAATGTAAACAAACAATTCCTGATTCTATAAAAAGCAGCTTTTCTTTTTATTCAATCCTCATTAGCTTTATCATTTTTACTTCACTTACTAGAAATCTACTGTAAACAGTTACTGAGTTTTGTGTGGTAGTTATAAGACAGCCATCACTGCAGTAGTAGAGTGTTTTCCAAGTTTCAATGAATTTGTTTTCACAATCTCTTGTTATGCAAATTCTTTTATTCATACCTTATAAGGAAAATACTGAGGGAATGATAGGTTAATATGAAAAGTACCCACTAATTTTGAAAGCCCAATCTAAGATGTCAATTTTTGCTTTTCCTAATACCTAGTGCTATACAAGACTGTAGAACAGTGTTGTAGAACAGCTCCCATTAACTTTGATTGCAGGTACTAGCAGAAATGATGAATGTTTCTAAGACCCATACTCTCAAGTCTGTCAATAAGAGAATGAGAAAAACATAATTAGTGACCATGGTGAAAGTCTGCATAAATAACTTGCCTAGTCTCTCCCAGGGACACTGTGAAAGGCAAGCAGTTCTCCACATCATCATTCAGCAGCGTTAAATCGGGAAGTCAGTCTTTCTCTTCCTGTGATCTGCCTGATTTGTTGCATACCTATCTATGAAGAAACAGAGGTCCTGCAACACGTGGCATCGGTCACTATGGAATGGTAACTTGTCCTTTGAGTTGATCAGAAATTTATAAAACAGCTGCTTTATTAGTTGAGAGTCACATATTCTGTACACCAAGTACTATGCCTGCTTGTAATTAAAGACAGTAGAATATTCATATACCCACACTGCATTTTATTTCATATATTTTCAATGCTTGACTGAATGATGATTTCTTAATACAGTCCTCTCACGTTCTCCTGATGTGGGTTTTTTTTTGAGTATGTATTTTCCTTGTTTTTTAAAGCAATAATCTGCTTGTCCATTAAGTTTTGATCTTCTGTCTAGTCTTTCCCCTTGCACTTCCAGTGGCATTCCCAACCAGTCCGAATCACTCCCCTCCTATTTACCTGTATGTATCCTGTACCTATCACAACCCCTTTACCTCCCTCATCTCCAAAATTTTGCTCTTAACTAGCCTGTATTAGAATCGTGCAGCTTCCTGCTGCAGTGTGTCTGCCGATAAGACTGGTCATTTGAAAGCACAAGAGAAGACAGAAGACCTGTGCCACGTGCTCAGGAGATCTTTGAAGATTTTCAGCAGAGGTGGAAATTTCAGAGCATCTGAACACGTTCCAGTAGTGAAAGGTGCCGACACGTGGCAATGGTGTTTCGTCCTCCCTTCCTTTCCAAAGCGCATGCTGCACAGTGCGCTAGAGCTAAACATGCCCGTGCTAAAGAGGGCCCTGAAAGGAGTGCTGTGTTTGGAGGGGCTCTTCAGGCCCTGTGGAGATGGCCCTCTTGTATGGGGCAAACCTAGGTCACAGCTGCCTTGTGCACAGCTGAGCCTCCTCAAGCTCGCTGGTGTTTGAAGAGTGGGATGGCTGACCACAGCTGAGCTCCATCAATCCCTTGTGTGCACTACACACAAACTTCGAGGAGCACCAGCACCTCAAAGGTGAGAAGTAGAAACCCACATTTGATTCAGCACTCCACCACAGGAAGCAAAGAAAGTAGAGCACAGAAATGACATGCTGTCTACCGTAAACATCACTGAGAAGAAACACTGCAGTGTTCTCAACTATATGGAGCTGCTTGGAAAAAGCTAAGACACAAAGAAAGCTGTGTTCTCTGTAGCAGCTCAGAGTAATGAAGGCAGCTATAGCTAAGACTGGATCATTTTATGTCAGGATGTGGCAGAGACCAGGGGACAGAATCGGTTATATTGACAACGAACCATGATTTCCTACCATCACTGGAAAACAAAGGCATTCTCTTTCTATGTAGTGTTCAAGGTAATTTACCAAGAGATATTACCCTTATCATATGACAGTTGTATGAAGACTACAGCAGTCTGCATTCTCCTCTGATACATCA
The DNA here is from genome assembly GCF_000690835.1 of Fulmarus glacialis. NCBI lineage: Eukaryota > Metazoa > Chordata > Aves > Procellariiformes > Procellariidae > Fulmarus > Fulmarus glacialis. Next base: position 112,820 of record NW_009217444.1, read on the forward strand.
CAAGTGAACTGTGCCATTGCCACTAGCTTTCTTACTCACACAGTTCTGCGACATCCCAGCTTCCTGTTAAACAGGTAATCGTTCGGTGGACTGATGAATCATACACATTTCAGTGCCAATTACATGCAGACATAACATGTATCTATACCTATTCTTTATAACCTGTAACCACACCTCTGTTATCAACGTGGCTCAAGTATGGATGAGGTCAGAAGGCTGACGAAGAACGGCTGATTGAAGTTGAATGTGAGTAAAATAAAGGTGGTATCGGTGGGCTGGCGTAAACAGTTTAAGGAGTTTGCATTCACTGCGCCACCTTACTTGGATATTTCAGCCTGTAGACAAGGAGTGTTCCTGGATTCTGGGTTAATGCCAAGCTCCCACAAAGCAGCGTCTGTGTCATGCTTGCTATAGTCACCAACTGGCTTGGAGATTCTGTCCCAGGCTCTGAATCTGGATCGTGCCAGGTCTATGATATTGCTTCAAATGAGCTGCCAATTGGTCTTTGGCTAACTTCTTCCCGAGCTTGCCAAGGAATAGAAGGTTTGGTAACAGGCAACAGCAGCCAGGCCTGATGGGTTCAGGGTAGGTTTCTGTAGCATCAGTCTCACTCTTCCACATTTTGGAATGGAAAGGAAAATTTCATCCCTCGTGGGAAGCTCAGCGTTTATCGATACAAAAACCCACCCAAATGCTGCTGGCTATGTGTTATCCCAGAAAGCATTCTTCATTACTGACAGGAATAGATCAGTTAAGCACTGGAAACAATATGCCAATGTGTTTGCTAGTGTGACGCTGCATGAACAGGTAGCCTCTCCTCCTTCCCTATGCTTTCACTCAGAATAAGCTGATGAAGACTAACACCTGCTCTTTTTTTTTTTTTAATTGATATTTTTTCCCCAGGTATGCTATGCTATGGACAGATAATGCCATCTTGCCCAACTTGTGAGCTTTTTAGGGGAAGCTCTGTTGGTAAAGCAGGTTGAGAAGAGCACTTAGAAATGCAATCTAAACCTACGCTATGCAAGATCCAAATTAACATGGACTGACAAGCCAATTCTTTCTGCCTCAGCCCCCTTTCTCTGCAAAAACTACACTGATAGAGAAGGTAGAAGAGAGCCAGACAGTGACTCTACTGGTGCTGTACATAAGACAAGATCACTTTTTCCTTCCAAGATGTGTAAGGATAACATTACCTTTTCTGCCATCACTTTTATAGATAATCACCACAAAATGCTGGATGATGATCCTTAGTTCTTCTCTCAGTCACTGCTAAACAAAACAGCTATCTATCACATAAATATAACGTGCATTTTGAGCTTCCAGAAATATTAGCTGTATTAAATTGCATCACACTGTGAGCGTTTGATCAAACTGATTCACTTTAACACATTCCACTTAAAATAAACCTTAGATGTGAGTTGAGAGGTTATTTTATTGAGGGTGGTGAAACACCAGAACAGGTTGCCCAGAGAGGTGGTAGATGCCCCATCCCCAGAAACGTTCAAGGTCAGGTTGGATGGGGCTCTGAGCAACCTGATCTAGTTGAAGATGTCCCTGCCTACGGCAGGGGGGTTGGATTAGATGACCTTTAAAGGTCCCTTCCAACCCAAACTATTCTATGATTCTATGATTTTTGTCTATGTTAACTACCACACATTCAATTAAAAAAAAAGTCCACCCTCATCAAACCAGTCTAATAGGGTAAGAGTGTCAGAACCCAAAAATATACATAGACATGCAAGATTTCCAAACTATTGCTCCAGCCACTACCCTTATTCCTTTTCAGACTGGCATGGGTTTTCACAAATAAATCTTCAACTCTGCTGAGTCGATGACAGACTGAGAAGAATCTGCTTAGGTATGCCCTCTTTAAATATGAATGCATCACCTGATGATGAGGAGTCACTGTTACTTTCTTTCCCTCTTTCCAGATGTAATAAGCATTATAAGGAGGTTTGAACTGTAGAAGTGCACATACACAGAAACTTCTATAACATACCTAATCCAACAGGTCCATAAGAAAAAAAATTATAACAGAGCTCTTCCAATTTTAAACTGTACACCCAAGCAACAACATGTCCTTTAACATATGAAAAGTGAAAAGTGAATCAGAGGGAAACTGATTCAAAAGAGAAGAATCTTGTAACCTGTAAGTCATCATTTCAGATATATCCAGGATCAGAAACTCTTAACTGGTAAGACATTTAACTGCCCCTCTCTCAACTGATTTGGTAAGAGCTAACTCATTTCCTACTAGACAAGAATCTACATTACTAATAAACAGTCACCACTAGAACTGATACTGCTGATGTTTCGATATACTCCACCACTTGAGTGTACAGTGGAGAAGAAACCATCCTCAAACTGAGAGAAGGCTCCCAATTCAGAGTTTTGGCCCAGTAACTGTGCAATGTGGAATGTACTCTACTGCTCTTCACCTCATATTTGTTCAGTATACAACAGAAAGATTTCAGTATACAGGACTGTCATAAATCAGCATTTTTTTTAGAACCATGAAATGGTTTCCATTAAAAGTAGTTATTCCATGAGCAGCAAACTAATGAAGCCTGGTTTCTACTTGACTGTATCTACTGTCCCACACCCTGTCAGAGCAACTACAGCTTGTCACTGTCCTCTATAAGCTCGTGCCAAAAAAACTCCAATCCCTCTCACATTTCCACATCTCCCCACAATTTCCTCACCACCTTCTCCTGTCCCTCAGCTAGTGCCTTCCACATTCCCTAACCTCACCAGCCCATAGCACTGTATTCTCCCTCCAATACTTCCTCCTAATTACCCTCAGGACAAGAGGCACTACCTGCTGCAGCTGGCACAAGCACATAAGCACTGATCAACTAGCCATGCCATGCCAACTATGCACATGCCAATTTGCTAGTTAACAAGCAAAAGAGAAGACAACCGTTGAGCTTATCCTGCACCTTCTCCCCCAAGAAGAAAAGGTATGCACTTATTTTGGTTTCCTCCCCTTCACCCAGAGGCTGATCTTTGTGGCACTTTAAAGAGCTCTTGAAGAAACTTTGAGATGTCTATCCCACTGCCAAATTTGGCTGAAATCTACTAAAGTTGTTAAAATGGAATTGATGGAGTGATTACACAAGCTTTCTTTCCTTTGGAAAGTAGGCTAAAAACCCATTAACAGTCTTACTTATGTCATCCCTTCATTCCCATTCTTCATTTAAAAATAACAATTCTATTCTACTGCATTAGCTTATGTAACCCACCCCTGAGCTGAAGTAGTTGAAACTTTCAGTCTGTATTTATTAAGTGTGTGTGCTTCTCTATATGTTTGTCCACTTTAAGGTGCTTGGTATTATGAAAAACAATGGCAAGAAGATCAGTGAAACCAAATAAGCTTCACTGATGGCTATCCCCCAAAGTTTCTGGACTGGTATCACTGCAAGCAAGAACTGAACTGCTTTTTCTCTAGCAAGCTGTCAGCTGTTCTCATGGTTACAGATCTAGGAATTTGGAATGACAGGTCACAGTTATGACAACGAGTAGATTTATTTGGCGTGTTTCTATCTAGTAAATAACATTCTCCTATAAAGAGGACAAGAGGCTGCTGTACATTATCATGGTGTTTATTCTCTGTGAAAACCACTTTTTAAAGTCTCTGTCCCAACAAAGAAGGTGCTAACCAGACTTACGTATTTCTTAAAATCGCTCACTCACAGAATGAAGACAAAAATACATAACTCTTGCACTCTCTCCGCTACTATAAATGGACCACTGGTACTTTCACTGCAAGATTCAACTGTGCATATACACTTCCCAGATGGCGTGAAGCAAGGGTAGAAAAGCACACTTCCCATTTAAATGCAAGGAAAGGCAGGAATGTTAACTGTTGTCATAGGGTAAAATCTATTCTGTCAATTGGCTATTTAAAAAATAACCAATAATTTTTGATTAAGTTAACTGCCAAGATTTGTGAAGCTCCAGCTATGGTGTTATGCAAATTACATTAACACGACCAGGCGCAATTGGTTTTCACAGAACCACAAGTTCAGCTAAGAGGACAGCAGCAGAACAGGCTTCTCTCACACTTACAACTCTTCATTGCCAGAGGGGTCTTCCTCCAGGAGAGCCAGGGCAGTCCAGTTTCCAAAGCCTCTGTTAACTACTGCAAAAATGAAATGCGGAACTTGTGCCGAGGAACTGGAACACCTGCCCACTGAGCTTCTCTTAAAGGTGGGCCTGCCTAGATGCAAACAGTGTTTTGTCCCTGCTGTGCCAGGCTGGAGCTGTACTGTAATCGTCAGTCATCGGTCCCAAGGTATTCGCTCCCCCCAACAGCGGCCCTAAGGCTCCAGGGACATGCCCACATACTGCACTCAATAAGAAAAAAAAAATTTAACGTTGTCGTGATATGCCAATTCATCCAACCCAGAATGCTCTGTGAAACGCTTGACTGAATCACTCGTCCTCTTGGAGAACTCTGTTCGCCTCATGAGCTGCCAAGGAGAACCGTCCTCCAAGGGCACAGTCGAGGACAGCACTCCCAGGCTTACCATCCCAGGATTTAAGGCCTGATAACTCTAAGGTGGCAAGCCCTGTACACAGAAGGGCTCCAGAGTTTCCCATCTCTCACACAGGCCTGCACAGGTAGCTTGAGAGCCCACAATATTTCAAAGACCCAACTGAGTCTTGATTTCCAGGTCAACAGTAGAGAGGCCTCCAGCTCAGAGGCCTGGGAGGGCCTTCTTCAGCCTAGGTCTCAAGTTCCTGGGTCTGCAGATGGAAGCCTTGAAGCCCTGATAACAGGAACATTATCAGAACTTCCACTCCCGCAGTTGAAGACCTGGGCAAGTTTCCAAGGTCCCTGCTAGGCACTGGGGAGTCTGGTAGGCTTGACAGTCCAGCAGTCCTCTGAGCGCTGGTCTGAGCTTAGTCATAAGGTGCCAGACTCCAAATTAATTTCTAACATTTCCAGAAAAGTCTAAGGAAATTCCAATACAAGGGAAATTTTAAAATGTCACAATTTCCCATGAATTGGAGAACACCAAGTTTGGCCCACTTCTGACTTCAGTTTCCTTCAGAAAAGTCTCTATTCTTTGTGTTCCACTCCGAGAACGAGCCTTCATCTATTAAAATACATACACTAAAAACAATAAATATGAACAAAATGTGCCAATTTACCTCTAAACAGAATCTCCAAAATATAAAACCATTCCTTGGGTTATCCTAAAATTATTTTCACATGTACATGCCTGCCTTGAACCCAAAGCCGTCTGTTTTAAAACACACTTACTCAACCTGCTTCACGATTAATTGGTAGAAAGTACACATCCTGTGAAGTTGAACCCACACAGGTTCAAAGCAGAGACTTCCACTTTGGCATGCGATGTGCTCACTGCTTCACTAAAGAAGCAGTGCCTGTAAAGACTGGACAGCTGAGCGTAGGGATTGCTAGTATCACAGCACTGTCCAGTACCGAAAGACGTCAAACAAGCCTGTCCTGGTCACCTCCAGGTATCAGCAAGCCCACAGTGCAGCCACCTGAGATGAAGGGCAGTGTGCCTGACCACAGGCCAAACAGCAGATTCCCGGGATTCGAGCTCTCGGTGAGTAATGCAGCAAGGAAAGGAGGGATGAACTACATGAGTATGCATTAAGCAGATAAAAGATTTGGCCCATTTAATTTATTAGGCAGTGTCATAAAGTTGCTGATACTTAGTTCTGCTGTTTGAGAGTCCTAGGTACCAGTCCCAGCTCTGGCTTGCCAACTTGCCACAGAAGTGATAACGAGATAAAGAATATCACTCAGAACGCAGACTCTTGGCGGGTAGTTTGCCCCATCTTCCTCTACACTGCAGGTATGGAAAAGTAACTCGGCCATTAAAAACATGAAGTATTTCACAAGTTGAGAGAATACTTACTTTACCAATGAGACATTAAAAAAATCTTGCAGCCACACTAAACTTGGGAAACCTGCAAAAACTTTTGCCAAAAACTGAATTCTCATAATACTGTTGAGGGTCTCAATTTCCCACGCACTCAAATGAACAGGACATTCTCTCTGAGTTTAGAATACTTATAATACAACTATTTTTAGTTTGTCTATAAATCACTGTTAAAGGCCTTCTTCTTTACTTTTAAAATTTTCTTCTCGTCATTAAAAGGTGACTAAAGCCTTTGACAATTTTGCAGTGCCTAGAAACTTCATATAATTTAAAAGAAAGTAATACCACTCACATCCACTTACGCTGTATGTTTTAGATACACGCATTATGACATGCATGTATCTAAAGCATACAGTTCTAATGAATGATTTAAGACTCAATATTGCATACAATACCAATGACTTCAGAGATACAGAAGCAAAACCTTAAAGGCAGCATGGCTTCTTGCTGAAGAATAGTTTTTGCTTCAGTCTATATTCATAGACAAGTTAACCAGATGTCACGATGCCATCTCAGAGTTCTCCGTAAAGTGTTATCACTAAATTCTTGTTCCCTATTAACCATGCATACAGCCCACTGCAATAGCGGGGATATTGAGTCAAATGATCCAATAGCCCTTTTCCGCCTTTAATTTCTATTCTTTTGCTAGTTTCACAAAATCCCCACTAGCACAGCATGTATTTTAGAAGAGAAAGCCAAACAGCAATACAGTAGTAATTGTTTCCCCTCGCACACCAGATTCTATCTTGGGATCAAAAGTATAAATTAAGTAGTATTATTATCGGTTTCTTGATACGCAATATAACAGAGTACAAACCTCCCTTTTTTTTTTTTTCAAAACTAGGCCACAAGTTGATGCAAACAAAACCAATATTGCACACAGCACTTTAGCTCCTGTACTATGTGTCCTCTAAAGTAGTAAACCCACAATTACCATGAGAAAAGTCCAGCTGGAGGTATCACCTACAAGTTGCATTACTTCTTGCTTATACATTTTTTCAAAACATATGTGCTGCTTGAAAACAATTCAGTGCCAATGAGTTGGCAATAGAACAATAATTTAAGCTGTGGTCTCAATAAAGGTAGAAGGGGGAATTCACTAAAGCAACATATTTCAGTTACAAAACCCCAAGAAGCACATTATAAGGAGTCAGGCAAATATATATCAAAGATCATGAAAAAGCAACTAACTATATGCCTTTAGAAGTGCACTTCACGGATGAAAGCTGCCAAATTACAGAGGGGATTTACTGAAAAGAATGCGTTACTGCCAGCATGGACAAAAGCATGCATTCTACCCATTCCAAGCTCCTCCCCATCTCCTGTCATGCTCACAGCAAGAAGCAGCTCAAAAATTGACAACCACAGACTCCAGGATTGGAAGAGTCAAAAAATACCTGCTGGTAAATGCCTGGAAAAATTTTATTGTGATCATCTGATAAAGGAGACTGGAAAAAACAAAACACACAAAAAAAAACCACTTATGATCAAAAAATGTCCCCCCATATTCTCGGGACACGAAGCGCAATTTCACAGCAGAAAGGAAACAGCGCACACCTGGCCGGGTTTTAGACGAGCCAACGTGCAGCAGCGTTTTTCAAACAGGCGGAACAAGCCCTATACCGTATCGCACTGCTGCTGGCCCCGAGAGAGGAGTTTCCCGGAGTTCGCGTGGAGTTGGGTCACGGACGCCTCGCTCCAAACGGCAGCGCTTGGTGACCCCGAGGCGGGGGGCGGG